>NW_017963655.1:608016-613540 GCF_001661405.1 Williopsis jadinii
TCCGTGATGTTCTTCTCCTCTTTGGCCTCCAGGTAACCTAGAACGTTCTCATATGGGCTCAACAGCTGTGCTTGGGAAGAGAAGGACCCAAAGAACGAGCTCTCACGTTCATCTTCTGCCTGTGAGCCCGGTTTCTTGAACACCAGTGGCGGCGCCTTCACTCTTTCACTACCACCTTTCCCAAGTGCACCAGTATTAATTGTAGCCGATGACGAGCCAGTCAAGTTGAACACCGTAAACAGCACTAAGCATAACAATGCTGACAAGCCAACAACTTTCCTCTTGTTTGGAGAGGATATCGCAGTGTGATTCATCTTGTATCGAAGCCTGCTCGACCTATCGCACCTCGTCGTACAAGTTCTCCTTAGTTAAAACACCGTGGACTTGTTGCAAGTTCCGGGCACGGACAAATGTGCACGTCTCCGTGGTGTTTGGATGTTTCTGTTGGCTACCTGTGTGCGAATAAAGTCTGAAGCATGCATATGCCCATCCGAACCATGCATAACAGTGCATGGTGGCGCATGTGCTTTGTCCTTTGTCTCTTGTCCTTTGTCCTTTGTATAGGAATCCCTAGGCCTTCTCATTGATGATCCAGCTGTGCTACTTTACGAATTAGCTCTAACTATGTGGCTCGAATGGTATTAAATATATGGATAGTATGCCTTAGACTCTAGTACTTCAATAACTTCTTTGCATTTCGCCCAACCTGTGCAACGAAGTTGTACTTCAGTTGCGTTGCATCGTTGAAAGTAATCATTTTGGCGTAGTTATTCGGATCATGTCGTCCTCCAATTCGATCGTACGCACAATACACTGAGCCTCTACACTCGGTTGTTCTCCCCCATCCTGAGTCGTTCTCCCCAAGGTTGTTCGTCACTTTGTTCTCTTCTGGTGATGTGATAATAAGCGCAGTGATCTTTTCTGTCGAGGTATAATGTTCTCTCAGCTCTGTCTTGCTTTTGAACATCAAGGTGTATCTCCCCTTAAAATCATGGTCAGACGAGTCCGGGTATTTACAGACGGAGGCACCACCGTCCATCCATAGCATAGTGGTATTGTCAACGGGAGAGAGATGACCAGCGTGTGAAGAACATATCTCATGGCCCTTGAGGTGTGATCTTCTGATGTCAATCTTGTCATCGAGGAGTCTGTAGTCTACCGGGGTCACTGACCCAACAGCACCAGCTGTCCAGTGGTTCATGTAATAATCTTCAAGCCCCGCTATAGACATCCCCAGCCAATACATCTCCTTGTCTCTTCTGATTCTTTCCTCGACAGGCTTCCAAATCTTCAAGTTCATCACGCTGAGAATACCAGTCATATATCTCTTGCGATCGATGGCAAGGACACTAGCATCCATATACGGATGCTTTTCCTTCTCCATGAATCTATTGCCGAGTGTCTTCTCTGTAGCAGATGGGATGTGGAAGATCAATTCATCAACCTTTGTTGGCATGAGGCTTTTGAAGAACTCTACAGTGTGCTCAGAGTGGCTGTCCTCAAGTTCACGGCCCCTAAAGAATAGCGCACCATGTTCCCTGTACAAGTGATTGTTAAAGATATGGCTCCCCAAATCGACCAACGGTACAACATCTGAATCAATCATCAATGTGTGTTCGAAGGAGTTGAAGAATAAAGCCAATAACTTTCTGCCTGCTCCAGAGAACTTCTTCAGGAAAATAGGAGAAATTGATCTTGAGGCATCGACATACCATAACTCTAGCGGAGGGAAGATGGACTTCAGCTCACTCTCATCCAAGTGAGTATAGCTCTTAGCAATACCACGATGCTTCAACACCCTGTCGAGATCTGGGACTGAATCCAAATCCAGCATCAGGGAATTGGCAGCTTGGAGTAGCCTGTTTGCACTCACCGGTGATAGATTACCGGCATGGACAACTTGGACTGGCAATTGGTTGCCTACTGCTCTCAGCATGGCAAACAATGAAATCAACGCATCGACGTTTGAATCTGACGCCGATATGGCTATTCCCTTACCATTCATGGAAGATCTGATGTCATACATCATACAACCATTCAGATCAGGATACAGTGGTTCTTGTCCGCCTTTGATGTAATTAGCCATCACAGGTGCACTCTCCAGTACTTCACCGTTCCAACGAGTGTACACAGGAGATAGTCCAGTGTGCCATTTGAACAAACGCCTACCATACTCGGAGCATCTCTGATTCTTGAGAGGATCATTGTTGAACAACCCGAATTGGTCAAGATAACACGCACCGTAAACCCTCACAGACGTGGCAGAGTCGACAACATTGCTCTCCAAATCGTTTGCAACACCATTCAGTTTGTCATAGATCTCTTCAAACGACTGTCTAACGTGTTTTGCCTCCAGCACTTGAGTCTTTTCAGCTTCTGAAAGCTCACCAGGCAACTGGTTCATCACCTCACGGGTCTTCCTCTCGACGAACTGGTCCTTGTTTTCTTTCTCATGGTCATTCGATGCTATCAATGAGCCCAGCACCTCCCACTTGGGGTCGCTTTCGTCCAGAATGCCAAAATAACGGGAGCATCTGTCTCCATATGCCATGCTGCTTATATCTTCCTTCAGCATCCCCTTATATGCGCTGTTCATTCTTGTGCCTGTTGCAATGTACGTGCTAGGGCGGTCATTCCTTCCTCTCGTGAAGAAAGCAATCTCGAAACAGATGAAGAACAAGACTCCCACAACGGCCATCAACCGACGATGCGACCGTCTGGCCTTCAACAGGTTATCGCTTATGCTCGATATCGAATTCATCGTCCTATGCTACCGCCAAACCTTCTCTCCGGCAATATGTCCTGACAATGTGTTCTTCGCTTCTGGGCCGAGCGTCCACCAGTGTCTTCCTCGCCAGGATTCCCTCTAAATACCAGTTGAGCCTCGTAGTGCGTGTGTGAAGATACTGCAAGAAGCTCAAGTGAACTGGGTCCCGAGTACAAATCACTATGGAATGAGTTCTGCTAAGCTGATCAACGCCAATTGTCGGTGTAGCGTGGAAATTTTTTTGGACACGCTTTCGACCCTTGAAACCTTAAAAAACGCAGCCGGGAGGAAAACAGGACAAACGAGCCGGGACAGAAAACCAAAAAAAAAAAACACACAAGCTCTTTGAAATGCAACCATAAACGCTTAAAGACGCCAGTTTCGAGTCGTTCAGTTAACGTCTGATGCTGGCCAGCTTTAAGCTGTTAGTCTGCAATGCGTGTGTGTCTCAGCTGTGAGGAATTGGGCCTGCTAAGCTAATTCTGTCCTGAGTGGGATGAGCTGTAAATCTAATAGCTACTCGCATATGGGCGTGATGGGACAAACGTCACAATCGGACAACAGGACAAACTGTAATAGACTGAAGAGTGGAGGGGCGTGTAAAAAGGGAGGGAGAGAGAGAGAACGAGAGGACTGGAGTGGAGATGTAGGTGCCGGCTCTGGAAATGAACACTGGGTTGGCACTGCAGTGCCAACCAATTACCTTTCTGAATGCTCTTAGCACCCCCTTATTGGAGTAGGTGAGATGGTGAGACAAATGCACAGAAAAGTAGCAAGATGCGTGATTAACGCATGGCCAAACTTTAAAGTAATAAGGACGGTGGCAAAAAAAACCTGGGAAAAAAAAACCAACAAAAAGCAAAAGAAAAAAACCAAAACCAAAATTTGAACCCCGGGCTGACACGTTAGCCTCTCCAACTTCACAGTTTGAGACACGCTTGCTATTGGCTGAACATGCTTGTAGGTTACAAGATGTAATCCCTGACGAGTGGATATACAGAGACAAATTGGATAAAAGCGTATAAACAGGGTAGATATAGTACACGACGTTTGTAAGACATTCACCCACAGTGGTGCTTTCTGGAAGAGAAGGACATTATATCATATGGCGACAAGATCTCAACTATACAACTTGGATCCAGATGGTGCGCTTTTCCTTGTTCTCCACTGCACGTCTTTGCTCGTTGTTGTTATCAACAACAACGTCAAATACAACCATACTCAAGCCCAGAGGTAGTTTCAATTCATAACGAGATGTCAACTTACCAGACTCCGCATAGTGGATTGAAGGTGTTGGATTCACGCGTTCGCCATTGACCGTTAGAAAGGATTGGTGACGTTTCTCCATCAGAATCCCATTGAGTTTTGCAGATATCGATATCGCACTCTGACTTCTGTTCAACGTCATCGTATGACTTTGAACTTTGAACTCTGAAGCTTTGAAATGATGTTCAAACCAGGTATATGTTGGTGGTATAGGTGAGTTATTCATTGGACGCACAGCTTGTTTGTACTGTGAGCGAGATGAGGTGATTGTGATTTCTTGAATAAGCTGGTCCGCCACGTTTAAGAGGGTTCTTGGTCTAGTTGAAGGACCCACTGGAACGCCCTCCTCTTTTTCTTCGTTGTCTTCTTTACCATCGTTCTCCTCTTCAATGTGGTGGTCCTTAGAAGGTTCAAAGTCATCGTAACTTTCACCCAGATCATCTTCTGGAGGACCAACAGGAGCAAGGTTAAATTTCACAGGAGGTTTGATTTTCAACTTGACAGGAGGTGTCGATGTTTTCTTCATTGCGAGTTGTTGTTCGTGTTGTAAGCGCTGTTGTTCTTCGATCTCCTTTTTAATTTCGTCCATTCTGGAATGGAAATAGTCCTGTAAAGTCTTTGAGTCTTGGTAAAGCAACGAACCTTCATCGTTGTACGTCTGAGCGTTTCTAAACACCAGCTCCATCTGATTGATGAATTGACCCATCGATTTGATACGTCCAGATACAAGGTTCTCCTTGACGGTACTCAGAGATGTAACTTTCTTGATGATCCTGTAATAGTCGGGATAATCCTTCCGATTAACCTCGTGCATAAACGGTTCACTAATGTTCACGCCATCAACTTTGTAAGTCATAATCTCATCCAGAACATTGAGATATTTCTGCTTTTGTGTGGTGTGTCCATGGTGCTGAGGTGTGGATTGTGGAGTACCAGGAGCACGTAGCTTGATCTTTGGCAATGCCGGTTTCTTTCTCTTTCTCTCCTCCTCTTCCTCGGCCTCCTTGATTCTCTTCTCCTCCTCCTCCTCTTCCTGTCTCCTTTTCTCTTCTTCCGCTTCTTCTTCCTCCTTCAACTCTTTTTTGAGCTGTCCTTTCACATATTGCAAGATCTTTACAGAGTCTTTGGCAATCTCACTCTTTGGATCGTTATACGTGTTGGCATTATCAGCCATTAGCTCGAAGTCTGCAACAAGCTCCTTCGCAGACGTGTGGTTCTTTCCCTTGATCTCCTGTAACGATATTGGATCCTTGATGATGTCGAAATAATCTGGAACATACTTCTTTGGTGGGATCTCTAGGAAGTCCTGGGCAATGTCCATCTTTTCCACGGCGGTGAGCAACGCGTCAAATCTCGACTTCGGAGCGGTACGTTGTCTCTTGTTGACGTGTGAATCGCTCTTTCTTCTCGCCATGTTTGAAACTTTCGAGGTGGTTTTGTTTCTTTGTTGTTGTTGTTGTTGTTGTTGTTGTTGTTAGCCGCCCAGTGTGT
>NW_017963655.1:613715-625593 GCF_001661405.1 Williopsis jadinii
ACGCTCAACTGTTAAAATTGGCAATTAATGGGCCCACAGGATCAACAGTTGTGTCCTCCTTAACAATTTTGAACAATTCCTGATGTAATTCCGACAAAGCGGCCTTTTCCTCTGGTGAAATGTACTCATTGGTTATGAGCTTTGCCTGTGATGTCCTTCCCTCGTCCTCGGCCGGTGGATCCTTCATGCTCGATTCTAGTGGGTTAAAGAAGTTCTGTATATCTATGAGATGACTTGGAATGAAACACACGCAATGTCAGTAACTCGCTCCTATATATAGCGTGAGAACAGGTCACTGGTGCAGACCAAATGGGATACTCACTCGTTGGTGTCGTTAACAATCTCATTCAACTGTTCTTCCCTTTCCTTTAGCCTCCTGTCCTTATCATAGTCGCTGGCAGATTTATTAGTACGGTGCTCAGTCCCGAGGCTTTGTCTCTTCAAATCACACTTACTGGCCGTCGTTTATCAGTGGAGTGGTCTCATTGATCTTGATTGGTTTGGTTTGTCAGTAAACTCCTTCACACGGGAAGAAAAACAGGTTACCAATGACGTACAGATTGGTCATCATCATCAATACCCCTTAAGCACGATAAGCAGACACCCATAGAGCTTTTGTTCTTTTGACTAATCCTCTCTTCCCTGAGGGGTTGGCTTGTTAACGGTGAATTTATGCTTCAGCTTCCTCACATAGGAAGAAAAACCCACACACCAACACCAAAGCACAGGATTTTACCAATGCCACTGTTAAAAGTACATTATTTCTCTTTCGGGAAGTCAACGATTTTCTGGGAAACTTCACCGTCTCGGGCACTTTTTTTTTTCAGTGGTTCTTGTCCACTCAAAACAGAAAGAACGAGTGAGGGCAGAACAACAACAGACGTGCACTTAAGCTGTATCTGACCAGGAGAACAGTATGCTTACAAGAACCACAGTTAGACGTCTTCACACGTCACGCGTCAGCTATGGGTTCATGGACTGGTTCAAGATGAAGAAGGCCGAGGAGAGAAAGCCAAAGCCAAAAGCTGAAGATATCAACACTGTCATGGCGAAAGCTGAAGAAGGTGAAGTTACAGTGACCAAGATGGACAAGATTGAATTCATTGGTAAGAAGAGTAAGAAGCCACAGGATACACGTCCATTGGCTGAGAGATTGAATGGATTCCATATCAAGCATTGGATTGCAAAGGAGAAGGTTACAGATGAGGCTCAATTTGCAAAGTTGATCATTGATGAATACAACAAGCTGGTTCCAAACAACGTGGCCTCTGTAAAAGATGTTAACTTGGCCAACTTGAACTTACGATTCCAAGTAACTAAACAAGTTCAGGCTAAGTCTGGTTATCTGATCCCGGATCTGGTGTTGACGAGGGCATCGAATGGCCAAGTGTTGCTTGACCATTTTGACAAGTTGATGAACGGCACCCAGAGCAAATATCATCTAACCCTAGATGACATTCCAGTCACAAGTGAAAACGTATACATCCAACCATCAGTGACGAGCAGAGAAAGAAAGACCAAGTTCAAGAAGTTGCTGAAAGAGGCTAAAAAGGCACAAGATGAGAAGACTGAACAACTTATCCAAGGTGTGAGGGCATGAAATATCAAGTTCATTCCATCCGTACATGAGAACACGCAAATGGAGAGAGAGAAAGAACTAACCACTGTACATATATATATCCATCTATTCTTTGCTTGTAAATTTTTGTTTTGATCTTCACAATCTATACACATAGTCAGCGTTCAAAGTTTTATATCTAACCCATGGAAATGAAGTATACTCTAAAACATCGTCTGTGATACTGAGGTATTCCACTTTTAAAGAACTGAATGTCAAATCTGGAAGCTCAAATGCCATTGTTATCTCTTTGTTGTTCGTTTCCCGTTCATTTTCTTCATCGACAATCTCCTTGATCTTGTCGAATCTTGGATGAGTGATCTTTGGTGGTGGATCCATACCCAAGTTGACGACTTTCGTGTTATCATCTGGTCTCTTCAGATCAAACTGCGACATCATTGTATACGTCCGTTCACCACCAACGCTCTGTAGATTCCAGACAATACAGTCATCGTCGAATTTGTACGCAACCTTCCCCAGTTTGCACCTAAACTTTGGCATGGAGCCAAAATCTATGTCATAGTGTTGTAGATCAATGGGGATCTTGATACACAGGTATGTCAATTGTGCTCTCAGCTTGAAGTTCGTCCTTATCGTGATCTTGGTGAACAATTTACCGGTCTTTTCAATGAATTCGTTCTCTATGATCTCAACAATGGGTGATGTCTTGATGGTCAGTGAATAATGGCACAGTTGGAACTCACCATCCGGTGGTGTGAACGATATGATCCTGTCACTCGAGAACTTTGGAAGCTCAACGCACTGATGGAACTGTAGTTTCTTGAAAAAGGCAGAATTCTCCGTGTCGATCAGCTTGTTGAGCCCCAACTTCAACACGGGCATTCCTGAGAGATAGCACTTAACGTCGATGCTACCGTGTATCTCGTGCCGTATAACACGTGAGTTTGCATCCACGTAGAGAGAGATCTTCTCGACAACGTCAACAAAGAGCTCGTTCTTCTTATAGAAGATACCTCTAGGCCTCCAGCTGATCGAAGTTGTCGTTGTCTTCAAGATACTCGAATTGACCTGCTGGTCATCGTCATCTGCGGGCTTTGGAGCCTCTTCCTCGTTCTGCTGGACCTCCAACTTGATCACGTCCCTCAGAATGGGTATGTCTGTCAGCTGCGGTATGCCGTAGTCCATGATCTCGTCCAACAGCTCGTATATCAAGTTGAAGTTATCGGTGATGAGATCCCTGTTCAGATCCTTGGTCTTGAAGTAGCTCTTGAGGATCTCGTCAAACTTGTAGAGAAAGCTGAAGAGCATCATCGCATTCGTATTGTCGTGATGTACTATTGCAAGCAGGATCAGATCGTTATTGGTGATGTAGGCGTAGCGGAACTCGCCAACGGTGACAACCGGCGCATCGTTCTGTTCCTTAGCGCTACAGAACGCCCTCACAACAGTCTCGACATCCACCAGCGTCCCAGTGTAGCTTCTACTGATCAAACAGCTCGCGGTTCTATCGAGAATCGCAATTGCATCCATTTAGTCACTCTGTCTGCCTCTGTCTCTCCGTTCACGCGGAATTGCCACTCCTCAATGCCTCCGTCCTGCTCTTCGTCCTGGCTGGCTCTCCTATACCTCACAGCTAGCGTGCCTAGTCCCGTGTGAGTGTGAGCGTGGGCTCCTCAACTGTGCTCCCGTGGCTTCTACGTGCTGTGTTTGTTTTTCCTCGCTCCGTGGGTGCCAGTAGTGTGATGAGAGCGGTGAGGCCCCGAGAATCAGGGAAAAGTAAACAGCGGCACAGCATCAAGAACAACAACAAGGGTGAAACATCACGGCGGTAAAGGCAAAGATACACGGCGGCAGGGTAGAAAGGCACGGAACACAGCGCGGTAGAACGATGTCGAACCCATACGCTGTGCTCAAGGAGACGGCGCAGCTGCCGACGATTGATAAGAAGAACCAGGAGAAGATGGGCAAGTCGATGCAGAGAAGGATCTCCATCCACTACACGGATGACTCCACCATCAGAGGCCTGACGGGCCAGGCGCCGGCGTTACCTAACATTGACCTGGAGCAGTACGGTGGGTCCTCGCAGCCGGGAGCTGGGGTGTCTACTGCGCCCATGGCGAAGGGTGGGTCCCTTGATAGTGCTGGGCGTAAGGATTCAGGGATGAAGACAGGTGTCCATAGAGACATCATGAACTTGCGTGACCCGCAAGTGCTGAAGATGTTGAGTGACCCACAGTTCAACGCCGAGCAGTTCATCAGCGCAAGGTTGGCAGATGCCACAGCGTCCGATATTGAGAAGTTCAACACGCAGTTGCGGTCTCTGAACATCAACGTTCAGAACGACGTCAAGGCGACGGCGTTGCAGACGTTTGAGAAGCTGGGCGAGGTTTCTGATAACTTGGAGACCACGTCTACAGAGGTGAAGCACTTGCGTAACAGCATCAACGATCTAATGGATATCACTGTCCAGATGAAGGAGTCTGCAGAACACACCGTTCAGCTGGAGATGGATCTACAGAACGAACTGACCAAGACCAACTCAAAGAGAAAGAAAAGAGCCAGGGATAGAAGCAGTATCCTCGTGTTGGAGAAGATGTGGGCCTCGGAGATGAACTCGCTATTCAGACACGTTGAAGGTGCTCAGAAGTACATCTCTGCGATTCCAGGACGGCACATTATAGCTGAAAGTGGTCGTTGGCAAGAGCTCAACGCTGCGACTTTCAAGACGCTTCAACCAGCCCATATCTTTTTGCTAAATGACTTGATATTGATCGCCACCAGAAAGCGCAAGGTTCAGAAACAACCTTTGGATGATAAACAGCAGCTTTTGGTTGCTTCACAATGCTGGCCGTTGAGAGAGGCCCATCTGACAGAACTCAAGTTGCAGAACTCCAGTAAGGACACATATGCCATCAACATCAAGTATAACTCGTTGAGTTACGTTTATCAAACCGATCGTTTGGACCACTACACGAAGGTGCTGGAAGGTTACAAGAAGGCTAGGAATGAGCTTCGTGACATTTCTGAGGCTGAGAATATGAAGCAGAAACAGCTGAGAGACTCCATGAACCTGTTAGCTTTGTCTGACACTGGTAACGGTACACATCCGACTAGAAATAGTTTATCGAGAAACTCGCAAATAATGTTGCAAGATCTCAGTACAAGAATGCACAGTAGATCAAGAAGTTTGGATAACTCGAATGTGCTTCGTATGCTCAAGTCCTTGGATGGCAGAGTCGATGACGTCGATGTCCAGATCTTCCACGAAGATTATCAAGGCTCAGTGACCGCGTTGGATGACATTATTATCGAACTCGAAGCTCTGAGTACGTCGTGTACACAGGATGAAAAAGTCTTGTACAACGTCATTGAGTTGAAAGTATGTGCTAAAAAGGACAAGATCTTGAAGATGTTGATTAAAGGTTTGCGTCTGCTGTTCTTGTCCTTCTCTCGTATCGAGAAGTTGATTAAGGCTTTACTCGCTTTGAAACAGACTCAATTGGCGGAGACTCTGTTCTTAAACAACAGGTCTTCCTTCATCGAACTGCTTTTAGATAGAGTTCCTTTTGAAAAGAACATCAACGGGGAGCCAAAGACACAGGATTACATCGTCTCCCTTTCGATTGTGAAGTTCCAGTCCATCAAGACCACCATTGAACAGTACAAGAAGCTGTTTGCAAATGATTATCAGTCCCAGAGTTACCTGGTTTCCTGGGGTGTCGAGGAGTCAGAGAAACACATTGTGCTTTTGAAGAGGATCATCCAGAATGTGAAAATCACTGAAACTCAACTACGTGATGCGATAGTCTCCATCCACGGACAAGTTGAATCTTTGAAAGAGGAAGGTTTGGACGTTGAATACTTGCTAGATGAGTTCTACAAGACCATCGACACTGTGTGATGGTGTATCAGAATTAGAATATTGTATTTTACCCATGTTATATAATAGAGCAGAGAAACAAAATTAACAATGAACATAACAGAAGTCTCTGTGCGCGTATATGTACAAGATAACCTGTATCATCCTTGGAAACCATCATCTCATAACCCCAAGTCCTCTTCAAGTGCTTCAATGGCTTGCTGTCTCTTGTATATGAGTGTTCTCTCTTCTTCATATTTAAAAGCCCAATCTTCATACAGGCTTCTATTGACATCAAGGATTGCTAATCTGGTCTTTTCAAAGAGGTCTTGTTTGAAGCTCTCAACTTCTCTCAACCACTCTCTGGAGATCCTGTTGAACCCCATGAAGATGCCTAATGAGGCCAGCCCAACCATCGAATAGGTGGAGAAGTCATAGACTATGGAGCCAGGGATGGCCAATAGCACAAATGGTAATTGGAGTGTAAGAACGTTTAACATGATTATCTTTACAGCTCTGTTCTGTAGCTGAAGAAGATCCGTCTGTATAACGTTTCTCTTGAGAGTTGTCAGTTCGTTATGGTCGAGTGCCTCCAGTTTTGAACGGAAATGTGGCTTCTCCTCCAATTGGAAACTCGTGAAGGAGTCTATCTGTCCCTTTACGTAGCTATAGTTCTTCAGCGAATCAGTAAGGATTCCATCTTTCAACATTTCGGCAAAGATAGCCTGCACGTCGTCTGCTCTGTAGTACAATTTCCACCAGGGTAACTGTCTCGCCTCATATTCATTGACATGAGCCTTGAAGCTCGTCTGCAATTCATGGTGTGATTCTTCGTCCCATTGTGAGATGAATTTACGGATCTTTCCATCCCTTTGCGACAGTTCATCGACCGTCATTGAATGAACCGCATTCTGTTCGTCCAAGTTCTTTCTCACAGAGTTGTAGAGCTTTGAAATGACGGTGTACGGCTCAGATATAGCTGAAATCAGCTTGATGAACTCAGATATATGAGATTCTCCATACAGCTTAGTATAGATGGTAGCATTCTGCGGTGACTCGATTAGAAGGTCCACTGCGCTCTGCGAAATCTCGGAACACACCTCGTTCTGAGCCAGAGGTGGTGGATTCCCGAGATCATTGTTTGGAATATCAACGTATTGATACACTGGCCAGCTCTGCGTGTCTAAAGGCACGCCATTCTGGAAACTGATGTAGCAATGACAGCCGTCCTCTGCTGGACTCAAATGTTTCAACTCGACGAATTCCAAGTTCCTCTCACTTAGGAACGGAGAAGGAACGTTATAAACATTTCCTGATTGTTCAAAGGAATGGCTGAACTTCACAACGACATCGTCCTCGTGGGATCTCAACTGGAATTGTTCGTACCAGGACTGGTTTGATGCAAATGGGTCGGCCAATATGGAATTCAACAGAGAGCCTTTGGCGCCGAGAAGACCAATTCGGATGGGGGTATCCGGGAACTTCAGGCGTTCCGTGAGCAGTGCTATCTTAGAGTAGAGTCCATGCTTGTCGGCAAATAGGTCTCTTGCTCTTTCGAGGTTAATCACGGGGTCTCGAGGCTCATCATCAACAACAGTGTGCTGGGAGAAGTGTCTCATGTTGAGGCTTATGGTGGGGATTCTCGAGACCCGGGGCCAAGACGTACGAGCAATACATGAACACAAGGTTCTAGTGTATGACATACTGCCTGTTGGTGGGAAATTGCAGGGGATTGCGAGGGAGGGAACGGTGTGAACTGAAGAGGTGGTAAATGGTGATGGGAGTCTATGCCGATGTGATTGGTTAAATGGTGGTGTCGGGGTGAATGGGTGTCCGGGTTAGGAGGTGTCCGGGTGCAGCGCTTCGCGAACCCGGCTTGCTTTTTGCGCAATTTGTGAGTTTTTCCGTTGGAATTTTAGACTCTGCGCCAATTGCGCAGTCATTACCCTTTACAGTAGGTCTTTATGCCATATTACGCGATTTGGCGGAGACAATCACGAAAACTTCCCTTTTCGATCAAAATGCCATAAGCTTTTTCATGCGCATGTGACAAGAGGTGCGAGACATATGGCAAAGGGAAAAATTCATGAGCAAAACAGAGGGAAAACCCACTTAAATTGGAACATATGGCATAAAACATACCCCGTTTGCTTCATACACTGGCAATATTGTCTTCTGGAGAGTTGTTTCTATATTAATATTGGTTGATTTGGTTCAAATTCGTAACCGATTGTACTTCCATCACAAGACATAAAGACAGGCAGGTTGGTTTCCAGGTCGCAGAAGTTATTCCGAGAAGCTCTGGCAAGAGAACAACAACAACAACGTACACAGGAGCGCACGACCTTTGTATAGAGATACCACAGAGTTACAGAGCCGTAGAAGACTTCGGGTTGGTCGTATGTCGATGTCTAATACTGCAGAGATGGGTGTAACAGACTCATCACTCGATGTATCGGACCCTTTGTCGTGTCGGAAGCTCCCACACCAGGATAAAGTGGCTGCTTCCTCCCAGAATCTGTTATCATCACATGCCAATGAAGAGGAATCCTTGGCTGTACGAGATGAAAAGGAAGCTGAAGCGTTAGAGGCTCTAGGGCAACTGCAGAATAGTGGGCATAGTACACCGGCTGTACAGACACAGGAAGCTTTCGGTGAGAGGCACAGCGACGAAGATGGTGATGATGATGATGATGATGATGATGATGATGATGATGATGTCAGTGGAGGTAGCGACGATGAACAGTTCTACGACACAAGATCGACGATATCACACAGGCAGAGGCTATACAGAAAGATGAGAAACCATCCTATTGTGAACTCTGCCGTGAACGTTTACAAGTCCAACAAGCCTGCACTGAAGTACGGTGTCAACATGGTTGAAAAGGCCGCACAGCCAATGGTTACCATCATCGGTGAAACTAGGGAGGAATGGAGACGTAAGAGGAGATTGAGTAAAGCCAACGAGATGTTCCCCGACGAGGCAAAGGTTGACATACCACCATCGTCCTCGCTGCTACCTTCTACAAAAAGGCAGAAGCTGCCCTCGATATCTGAGGCACTATCACTGGGAAATAGAAACTTGAACGAGCTGAGCTTCCAGATGTCCATCGAGTCCAAAAAGAGGCTCCAGGCCTGTCTTCAGCTGTTGATGCTTGCAAACAAGCAACTGTCGACAAAAGTGGAACATCTACAGCATCTCTTGAAGGAACAGGAGCGCATCGTTGAACACCGACGTCGCTCTGAGACAGATGTCGTTAGAGACGAAGATGGTGACGTTTACCACGATGCCTCCGAGTCTATCAGCACAACCGATGAGATCAAGCATGAGATCATTGGCACAGTGAAGAAGATCGTTTCCTTCATCTCCAAGTACGGTGGTAACTCGCTTCCTGAACCAGCAAGAACAGACGTCCGTGAAGAGCTGCTCAAACTCCCCAACAGATGGGCTTCACAGCAGACAACTAATACGCTGATAAACTACAATACAAACGCAAAAGTGCTGGTCCTGGCCAACGACTCCTTGGACATGGTGAGATCCGTCATGTCTGTGTTCCATGATACTCTAAGCAGAGCAGACCATTGGATCAAACAAAAGCAGGCAAAGCAGTTAGCCAAGCAAGCCATGTGGAATAGTTCAATGAGGAGACGAGAAGCACAAGAACAGATAAAGGATATGGATCCCAATGTTGTTTCTGACGATACCGTTGTTTCTGACGATACCGTTGGCTCTAATAACACCACTCAGCCTCATAATACCGTTGAGAATGGCTGATCATGCCAACGCCCTCCTGCTGTTCTACTGTTTCCTGTAATGTGTTCATGACTGTTCTATCGAGATTTACATAACCCGTCTGTGTAGTTCAGTTCTGTAAAGCCTTTAGCCTTTCCCTCATCTCGTTCAGCACGTGGTCGTCCTCCTCCTCCAACTCTGGCTCCGCGTGTTGAGGTGCCGGCTCCTCCAGCTGTGTGTGTGGTAGGTTGTTGACCTTGTCAAACTTCTCTGTGGTGTACTGCGATACAATCTTGTTGATCTCCTCGTTGATCTCGTCCTCTTCCTCGATGTCTTCCACCTCGTCCATCGTGTCCAGCGTGTCGCCAACCATCTCGTTGATGATCCCGCTCTTCATCAACTCCTGCTCCAACTCTCTCATGGTCCCTGTCAACTGTGGCAGTCTCACGAGGCTGTTCACCTCGCGCATGATACTGGACGACTTCACCATGTTCTGCTGTAACTTCAACATGCCAAAGCTCTCATCGATCTGCATTCCAACGCTCTCCAACTGCGCCTTTGACTTGTACAGCCTCGACTGCTGTTTCTTTATCCCGTACAACTCGCGGGCGTACACCTTGACGCTCTTCATATCGTTCTTCTTAGCGCTTTGCTTGATCAACGTCTCCGTCTTCTTCTCGAGCGCATTGATCTCGCGGATGCTCTTCTCCAACTGACGGGCATTACGACGTGTGAGCTGCTTACACTTTCTATGCTGGAGAGTAGAGGGAGCACGGCCCCCCAGATGTGTTAGCATTGCTTGATAAACAAAGGACCAAAACAACAGTCCCTATAAATCGCACTGTCCATACCTGTTCCTTAGGGTCTGGTCCCCATATTGCCTTCTTGATGTAATCCATTTCCTGACGTGTCTTCACACTGTGAGCGGTGGTGAGTGGGTCAGGGCCTGTTGAAGTAAAAAGCCGGCACTGTCCAGAGGAACAAGTTTGATGGACAGCGGCCAAAATGCCGCTGTTGTAGTGTTGGGGGCCACAGCACCAGTGAGGTATACACACAGCACATCATCAACGCTTCGTCACTTGCAAACAACTACAGGGACACGAGGACACGAGCGGAGATGATGTCGGAGACGTATAAGCTGTTGGATTCTGCGCTGGAGTCGGCTCGTGGAGTGTACGAGCACGACACCGAGGTCACGGTGAAGCAGCTAGAGACGATTCGCCAGGTGAACACCGCAACAACGCTCAACTACATAAAGAAAGAGGAAGCACTCAAGAGGGTGACGAGGAAAGCAGACAGCATCGAGGCAAAGAGTATGTGACAATGCTAAGGTGTTCGTGCTCCTTGACTAATGTATACTAACAGAGTAAGCAGAAGAAGAGTTGAGGCAACTGGAGCAGCAGCTGTCGTCTGTGGAATCCCGTCTCTCTTCCATCGAACAGCTGGTTGATGAGCTAGAAGACCATACCAAGGACTGGTGAAGTGCTGTTTGTGTGGTTCTGAGAGTAGAGGATAAGGAACTGAAACAGTGATGTCTTCCTTTTCGGAACGCTTCCGAAAGTGGTGTTTACATCTCATTAGCCGCCGTGATGGTTGGTGTCAGCGGCTAATGTGTTATTGTTTCCTTGTTTACGTTCTCTTAGCTCACTTGTCTGTTACCGTTGATGGCTGTGGAATAAGCGGAACTGGATGCCTCGCAATTGGAAGATGAAGGTGCTGGATACGTTGTTGTGGTTGTTGTTGATGATGCTGTTGTCGGCGCGGTTATGCTGGTGTGATGATCTATCCGACTTTGTTGGTCTTGACGATGATTTTGCCATATTGGAGGCATGGGAAGACGTTACGGCGTACTTTGAACCGATGGCGTTGATCGAGAGCGTGCCCTTTGATGCTGAGAAGTACAATTCGTTGTCAGAAGAGGATATAGATGCGGAGTTGTGGGATTTGTACGGTAAATTGGAACAAGTGTACGATACATTGGTTGTGTTTGCCAAAGTGCTTGCGAGTTTAACCGCTGATGACTTGATGGAAATGGCTGAAAAGTTGGAGAACGATCAGGAGTTGTACGCAAGGCTTGTCAACGAACCAAGTCACAAGATCATGCGCAAGTTGTTCCACATACAAGGCGTTGACGATACAGCGTTTCTCGAAGAGCATGACCAGGAATTGATGGGAATTCCGAACGACCCCAGTTTCCAGCCAATGGAGCCTTTGGTCTACGACTATGACGACGATTATGACGATGACGATGATTCGATTTGGAGTCCAGATACTGATTACGAAATGATTGCAAAATTGGTGAAAGATGACCCTGACGACATGGATGCTGTGGAAAAGATGGGGGTGATCTTGCTTGCGAAAAAGATCATCAAGAAGATCAAGAGAATTATCAAGAAGGTTAAAAAGAAAGCAATGTTGATTATTAAGCTTATCAAGTTGAAAAAGCTTATCAAAAAGACAAGAGTCATTATTTGTATCAAGATCATGTTGTTAATAGAGAAGATCAAGAGAATGGTTAAATTGATAATCAAATTGATCAAGAAACTTATCGTGTGGGCCATTAAGGAGCTCCCCTTTGAAATCCTTTGGAAGATTAAAATCATCATCAAGTTACTCATAAAGGTCTTATTGGACATACTATGGGAAATTGAAATTATTGTCTTGGAAATCTTGGTTAAAGTTGCGATGCTCTTGAAAAAGATGAAAA
>NW_017963655.1:626139-631715 GCF_001661405.1 Williopsis jadinii
TGACATGTACACAGCAATCTTGAACCATATCAATTCGACAAACGCAGCAACCCAGACTATCACAAACTCTGCCGTACAAGATAAGGCATTTAGTTCTGTCACAAGTTTTGCTGCACGATTGAAGACTGACGCATTTTTTTTCTTGCTTTATCATTAGCGATGATGCGTTCGTTGCTTTCGGTGTGCACCACATTCTTCTACGATCCAGAGATAATACCAAGCCATTCATCTGCTAATCATTCTATCCTATGTACATGATAATGGATCACTTACCAACACAGAAGTTTGAAAACACAACACCTAGGACCTCCTCAACCCCAACTGTTTCGCCGGTGATCTTGCCAATACCTTCAATGGACTGTTGTAGACTATCAGTGGCAATGACAACGTCGTCTAGATCTTTAAACTTTTTGAACTCGCTCATTCCAAATAGAACGTCGTATAGTAAGATATCACGAACACGGCTGGTGACGACGATAGGGTCGTTGTTCTCGGTCAAAGATATCTGTTTGAACTTTTGAACCAAAGACTCGCTTAGCTCTTCCAGCCCTAGTTCTGTAAGGCAAGACACTGCGATAAACGACTCAGGATCGAGCTTCAATTCACTTGACAATCTTTTAATCAGCTCAGACTCAGGCTCCTGAAGCAAATCACACTTGTTCAAAACAACAACAACATCTTTGTTCGATCTGAGCTCATCAATGTGTTGCTTGAGTTCAGCATCAAGTTCCAAATCATCCACGGGTAATATAACGAGAACCAGATCACCCTTTTCGGACAAGTCCTTCGCCCTCTTGATCCCCTCTGCTTCGATCTTGTCGGCCTTTGAGGTGTCTCTTATACCAGCGGTATCTCCAACAACAACCTTGTAGCCCTTAATGTTCAAGGGAACGTTGATCACGTCCCTTGTTGTTCCTGCAATATCACTCACAATAGCAGCCTCTGTCCTTGCCAACTTGTTCAATATTGAGCTCTTACCTGCGTTTGGAGGACCCAATAGGATCACCTTTATACCTTTCAGCAATAGCTCTGATCTCTCGCCTCGTGCTAGGTACGTCTCGATCTCTGATTCGAGCTTTGTGATGTCTTCGTTCACCTTGGAGTAAATCTTCTCAATGTCTTCAATCTCCGTGTCCTCTGCGAAGTCGATGATAGCTGTGAGCATCCCAACATCGTTGACGAGTCGTTCTCTCCATTCGTGAAACAACAGCTTGTTTGAGCCTGTGGCACTGTTAACCGCTGCTACTCTAGCGCTTTCCGTCTCTGCGTCGATCAACTCTCGAATCCCTTCAATCTCTGTGAGATCAAACCTGCCGTTGGAAAAGGCTCTTCTGGAGAATTCACCAGCCTCAGCATACCTTATGGGAGACTCGGCGGTATGTAAGGCTCCAATGGCCTTTAGCACAGCTTGGATCACAGCGGTCCCGCCATGGACGTGGAGCTCAACCAGATCTTCCGCTGTATACGACTTGGGGTTCTCAAAGAACAGCACCAACGCTTCGTCCAGTAGCTGCTGAGACTGCGGAGAGTACAGCTTCTTCACGGCGGCGTACCGTGGCCTTGGAGGCGACCTGGCCCGTGTCAACTGGCTCAGCACGTACAACGACTGTGGGCCAGAGACTCGGATCACACCAATGGCTGCCCTGGACATATGTGTTGACAGCGCGTAGATCGTTGATAAGTGTGAGCTGTGCCTGATGCCTCGGAGCCACGAGGCATCCCGGCCACACCTGGACATAACACCATGTGCCAGCATCTGTGTACGGTGTACTAAAGGCATGATACGATACTTTAGTCTTGATCCTACCTTGATAGACAAGCGAAGAAACTGCTCTGGACAAGCCCGACAATTGCCTGATTTGGACAGAGATCCGGCTACCAGCTCGACAAAAGGTGTCACTTTTAACAGCCTCGATAGCGATATCGCACACAATCTCTGAGCTCTGTGCCAACCGTTAGGAACCTGCTGCCCTGACAATCGTACGATACCAATGGACCCGCGGGATATGATGTAAATATGCCTTTGATGGAAGGCCTTCACGGGCCCTCACAAGCCATAAGTGATCCCCTAAGCAGAGGTTTGTGCAGCTCGGCGTTCTCCATCGAACGGAATTAAGCAAAAGCGGGTAAGTCCGGTTGGCAGGCGACAGCGTGGGGCGCGGGCACATAACCGCCGTTAGGGGACACACACGCATACTGATAAGCTCTGCTATTGGTGCCTCCCCGATGAGGTATCACAGCTGAGCGGAGTGTTGTTGTTTTCACGCGTGTGGGCGGTTACGAAGAATATAAAAGGCATGTGGAATCCGCTTTTCACGTTGCCTCCATCGTTCCTGTTCACTTGAGAAGATCACCAGAGAAGATCACCAGGAAAGAACACCAGGAAAGAACAACCAGCAATGTCAACTACGCTCTCATCATCCACTTACGGCAAGGACAACGTCAAGTTCCTCAAGGTCAAGAAGGATCCGCAGAACCCAAAGAAGCAGGAGGTTATGGAGGCCACCGTCACGTGTCTGCTTGAAGGTGGGTTCGACACCTCGTACACGGAGGCTGACAACTCGTCCATCGTGCCAACAGACACCGTGAAGAACACCATTCTCGTGTTGGCAAAGACCACGGAGATTTGGCCAATTGAGAGATTTGCAGCCAAGCTGGCCACGCACTTTGTTGAGAAGTACTCGCACGTCTCTGGCGTCTCCGTCAAGATTGTCCAGGACAGATGGGTCAAGTACGCCGTTGATGGCAAGCCACACGACCACTCTTTTATCCACGAAGGTGGTGAGAAGAGAATCACTGACCTGTACTACAAGAGATCCGGTGATTACAAGCTGTCGTCTGCCATCAAGGACTTGACGGTGCTGAAGTCCACCGGCTCGATGTTCTACGGCTACAACCAGTGTGACTTCACCACCTTGCAACCAACAACTGACAGAATCTTGTCCACCGACGTCGATGCCACCTGGGTTTGGGATAACAAGAAGATTGGCTCTGTCTACGACATCGCCAAGGCTGCAGACAAGGGAATCTTTGACAACGTTTACAACCAGGCTAGAGAGATCACCTTGACCACCTTTGCTCTCGAGAACTCTCCATCTGTGCAGGCCACGATGTTCAACATGGCTACTCAGATCTTGGAAAAGGCATGCTCTGTCTACTCGGTTTCATACGCCTTGCCAAACAAGCACTACTTCCTCATTGACTTGAAATGGAAAGGTTTGGAGAACGACAACGAGTTGTTCTACCCATCTCCACATCCAAATGGTTTGATCAAGTGTACTGTTGTCCGTAAGGAGAAGACCAAGTTGTAAGATTCCCACATGGAAATCTCGCCTTCTTCAAGAGCATCATCGCTCTTTCTCATGAACTTACAAATAACACCACCAATTCAAACCAATGACCCGCTGAAAGTGGTAATAACGTTCCCCCATCTGTGCTAATGTACAAACAGATCGGTCAGGCTTTATTCTTCTTTACATACAATACATCGCATCTCCTACTTATGGTTTAATGGAACTTACTTTGAGTGTGTCATAATCACCTTTCTTTATCCTGTATGAGTAACTATGTGCCTACCTATGTGCCTATGTCGTCTATTTACAGCATTGGACTCGCAATGCATCGTTCAGAAGAACCAGCTGGTCCATTTCTGCTTCTTGTTCACCCTGGTGCCGAACTTTGGACTGGAAGCAGCAGCATGGGCCTTATCCACAATGGCATTGGTGGTCTTGGCCTTTGCCTGATGAGCAATCGTGGAGAGCTTCTGTCTGCCAACATTGAACCCCCATCTACGCAGCTGCTTCACCACGGACGGTGTGATTGCAGCAGTAATTGGCACTCTGATGAAGATCAATGACTTGTGCAATGCGTAAGCCACTATGGCCTCTGTGAACAGTGGGCTCTCCCAGAAGGACCTCTCCTCCTCAGGTACAACATTGGAGTTGCTATCACCACCGTCCAACACAACAGCCGGCTTCTGGTGGCCCAGCCCAGTGATTCGCTTCAGGTAGTTCATCACGTCTGTCTGGACCTGTTTCACCTTATCGGCTCCAAACGAATGCACAACGACAAAGCACGCTGGGAAGTCGATACAGGACAGCATCAGGTACACACCAAGCGCAGAGTACCCGTACTCCTGTATCAGCGCCTTGACACCACTCTTCTTCTTCTGCTGCTCGCCCTTGCCCTTCTGTCCTTGCTGACCACCACCACTCTGTGAACCTTCTCCCTGAGAGAACCCACTGGCTCCAGCCTTTGTTGATTGGAATCTTGAGCCGTTGAAGCGGTATCTCCCGAGCTGGGGACAGTAGCTCTTCGCCAACGGCCCCCTCGAGATGCTCGTGCCTCTGAGCACAACTCTTCTAAGACCAGCAGCTGGCAATCTGGTGAACTGAAACATCTCCAACAAGGTCTTGTCCCGTTTGGGGTTGTCAATATGGATTGCTTAATATGTCTCAAGAGCTCTTTCGGCTTCGAATGCCCATCGTTGAGGCGCTCGGGTCCATGACGATATCCGAGGAAACGAAGAGCCCTCGGATATCGCTCACTAGTGGATTACGTAATCACACTGGAAATCTTACGTAATATATTTCACAGCGAGGCATCGACAAAATTTAAAGTTCCGATGTGTAAACAAACAGCAAATTCCGAAATCAAAACATCACTTTTATGTCCAACAGGGATGAGCTCCAAGGACCTGGGCTCTTCTATTACGTCGTCTCCATGGTAGATTTGATATGAAGGATTGTACATTCACTCCGTTAACGTCCCGGTGGATAGGCTGCGCTGTCAGTGAGCCTATGCGCTAGCCCCAAATCAGGGCTTTTACCCGATTCGTCATGGACAATGGTGTACACTGTCTGGTGTTTTCTGTTTTCTGATAGTGGGCCGTGGAATGGCGCCTGGTGGCTCTTGTTGGCTCTCTGGGACAGTCAGTTCAGGTTCCATTGAAGCTACGTGTGCTCGTTGTGTCCATATAGCTCCATGATGTGGGTATTCATGGTCTTATCTCGTACGTTCTATGGGCGCTTCATGCGAAGAAGACGTTGTTGATGTTGGAGGTTACGCCATCGTATCACCGATCTTGCGATATACATCTACAATGCGTCTCTTTACATTTGCATGGTGGCTTAAGATGCCATGTATCTTTGGCTGTGAGATCTCTGGTATCATGCAAGGGAAATGAGGTTTGCTTTCCAAGTACTAGAGGAATAGTCCTTCGTGCTTCGGCCCAATTTGAGTGTCAAAGGGTTGTATCGGTGCTGATATACCACGCTGGAGCAGGTGGGAAAGGAGAAAGAGGTTGAACCATGCACAGCAACACATACAGGGATGAATTGGATGTTATGCGTCCTTATAAGCATTTTGATCCGCTTTTAAGTCATAAGAACCTTCAACGAATGCGGTGATCGATATATCACAGTTAATACCCTCAGAAGGGCATTGTTCGCCAGAGGACCAATGAGAGTGTCTTTTCTTGCTTGTCTGATTGCCTTTTGGGTGATCACAGTACGCGGTCAAGTACAGACCATAACACAAGAAACTACTGTGATCCTGCGGACTGTCGCCTCTGCAAC
>NW_017963655.1:632954-655345 GCF_001661405.1 Williopsis jadinii
TTACCACTCTGCATCTTCTTTGAATTCTTTGGCTGTTGACAGATCATCGTCTACTTGTTTGTCATGCACTAAGAATCATTATTCCACGACTTCAACATGGAGCACTGACACCTTGTTATCATCGATCGATCAATCCTTCACTACCACAGTTGCTGCTGTAGGTACTACTATTATCACTTCTGGCATCCCAGTATCTACTTATTTGAATCACACAGCTGGTCATGAACTATCGAACTTAACATCATCGATCACTGCAAGTTTCGTCTCATCGATCTGTCTGTCTTGCTCCAGTGAATCCAGTTTACCTACTTCTTCTCTTCTTTCATCTATTACGTCTATGTCTCCAACCAGCTACAGTCTTCAGGAGTCCTCTGATTCTATTAGCAGAAGTGTCCTCACGTTCAGCTATGAAATGAATAACTTTTCTACTCCAATTGTGTCGTCACTTTTCTATTCATCAACTCCAAATACCAGTGACAATACCACCACGTTGATTAAAATATCAGATTCCATGATCAGTTTGATCTCTCAATCGACAAATTACGGGTCATTGGGTTCCTCTTCTGTATCACCAGTATCAAGTATGTCCTTGTTGAAGTCTTCATACCATGCTGAGGTAACTGAAGTGGCAACTTCTTCTGTGCAGATATCTAATTCTAAAGATGATATTGTTAACTCACAGACCACTGACGCATCCGATTATCCCTATGATCTCGTATCTTCAACATCAATGGCTGGATACTCTGCTGTTTCGTCACACTTTCCAGAATCTGAATCTATAATTGAGACGGTTTCTGTGAATAGTTCGTCTGCGGTGTACAATACTTCCAATGTTCTGTTGTCGTCTTCAATTTCTTCATCTACTACTCCACACCATGCTATTACTGTCTCTTATTCTTCAATCACAGTGTCGAACTCTTCTAGTCCGGTATGGGCATTGATATCCTCTACTTCCTTGGCCAATTCTGAAACTCATAATGTCTCATACACTGCAGCTTCTTCGTCAACATATAGTTCTGGTAATGAGACTGGCACGACACTGTGGAATACCAACATTCACATTCCTTCCAGTACAGTATTGCAACAATCAGTATCTTTGTCAGACATCACAACTTATGCTGCAGTGGGCACCACCGTTACTCTCTCCATACCACTATCTCGTATTCAATCTGAGAATCATACGACAGCGATCATGGAATCAAATGAATCGTCCATATGTGTCTCATGTTCTCTGAGTCTCATGAACTCTTCAAGGACCAACTCTCTACACATAACGTCCTTAGGTTCGAGCTCTTCAGAGTCAGTGATGACTGAAGAAACTTCGTCTTTCTTGAATATCGCAAGCACATGTTCAACTGTGGGTACCCAGAGATCATCTTCTATACTTGTGTCAAGTGTGGGATCGGTCCCTCTTGCCAACGTTACTATAAATTCAGAAATACCAACTGTTTGTCACTCCTCTTGTACAGAGGACCATGTTGGCCGGACTTCTCTTTCAACTACTGGTTTACCTTCAACTCTACCAAGGACCCAGTCTGCTGACATTAATACAGCAGTGTCTGAGACATCTGCTCTCAGTTACGACATTCGGACGGTATCCTCTTCATCAGGCTTACACTTACCATCTACCTCTGGTATTGCCTCCAATTTCACAGAAAATGGGCTTCCTTCAAGTGCTACCATCTACACCACAACATATACCCCTGGAAAGGCCATATCAGCTGTGTCTACAATGAATTCAGTGTCATCAAGTACTTCTAGGCTTGTTATTACGACTACAACCACTACCTTACCACTTGGTTCAGGTTATAACAGTTCGATATCGAACGAGAGCGACATTCCGTCGACTTCAACTTCAGTTCATATAACTGTTGATGGGCTCGGTACCACCACTGACAATGGTGCTCTAAAGTCTGTCTTTTCTACTTCTGGCGCTTCTGGAACTTCAACTCTTGCTGCGCCAGGTACATGGAGTACTATTTCTAGATCTTCATCAACATGTTTGTCGTGTTCTACAAACACAGCATATGGGCCTAATCGTCCTACCTCTTCATTGTCTGTGCTGGGATCGCTTTCTGGTGCGACAACGTTGCCTAAAGTTACTTCATCTGCTGAAGTGTATTCGCTTTCTGATGCTTCTCTATCTTCAACGTATTTGTCGACATCGTATTCGAAAGCTGATTACAATTATCCTTCATTGACTTATGACATCACAGTTGGAACAATTCCTCCTTTTATGAATTCTACATCTGGTACTGTTACTCTCTCTTCCTCTGAGAATACGATGGTTTCATCTCATGGTACCTACTTCCCTATTACTAGAAGTTCCGGTGTGAGTTCTACTGAATATTCGGATGGTATAGACTCAAGTATATCCTCTGTGATCCAAGGCACTTCAATGATAACTGAAGATGACCACGTCACAGTATTCACAACCACAGCTGCTGTGGTCGACAGCTCTGTCAATGTTGTTGGAACTGGCCCTGTTGAATCTACTGTTGAACCTCCAGTTGAATCTACTGTTGAACCTCCAGTTGAATCTACTGTTGAATCTACTGTTGAATCTACTGTTGAACCTTCTGTTGAACCTCCTGTTGAACCTCCAGCTGAATCTACTGTCACAATCACTACGACATGGAATAATGTCTCAACCTCAACGATGGTGACACTTGTGGACGAGTATCCAACCTCTAGCTTGAATGCTCCGGTCACAACAGATACTTTGAATATTATCAGATCATCAGCTACTAGTGTTATACGTACCGTTACTAGCACTACCAGTCATGAGATTGGTTCACTTACACAGTCTGTTTCAGAGTCAACCAACATCTATGCCAACGCCACCTTATTAACTACGAGTGTTTCTACTGTCATTCATTCTGATGCCAATTCTGAAAGCAATGAAACTACCTCCATTCTTGTTGTGAGCATCACACCTGAGAACACACTGTTTGCTTCCACAACTAGTTTAACTAGTTTAACCACCTTCACCACAGATGCTCATGATCTATCTGAGTCATTAAAGGCATTAACAACTTCCACAGCTAGGGTTGATTCCTCCAACGATTACTCTGTCACAGTCTATGACGGAGGTTCAAACAACATCAACTCCTACTTCTTTGCAATGTTCGCAATTGGTTTCTTAATGATTTGAGCCATTCCTCAATTCGTTTAAACCTCTTCTATTCTTCTTCCCATACGTTCAGGCCCTTCATTAGATATCATAATACAAACGTCTACATCTTATGCTTTCAGTGGTTAAACAATGTACATTTCAAATTAAAGAACCAACACATTCTTAACGGGAGGTAGCGTGAACCTTTTGGAAGGCACCCTTAGCTTGTTGCTTAGAGACCTTAGCACCACCAGCAGCAGCCAACTTAGCCTTTCTGGCAGCCTTGTCAGCCTTCTTCTTTTCCTTGTCGGCCTTGACAGCAGCATCTCTTTGAGCCTTTCTGGCTTCTGGCTTGAGGGAACGTCTCTCCTTGATCAACTCAAGGGAAGCACCAACAATGGCTCTTTGAGCCTTGACGGTCTTTCTGGTTCTCTTCTTAGCAACCTCCTCAGTCAAACCCTTCTTGTGGTGTCTTCTGTACAAGACGGTCCAAGAGATTCTTCTTGGGTTCTTTCTTTGGTGGAACAAAGAAGCAGACTTGGAGTTTTGGAATCTGAAGATCTTGGAGTCACCACGGACAAACAAAGTACCTCTACCTGGGTAGATCTTGGAACCAGAGAAAGAATCAACTTCAACCTTCATTGTGACTGTATGAAACGTGTTAGTACTCTCGCTGTTAAGCCTACATGCGGATGTATAGTGTGTGGTTAGCGTAGTGACGTGGAGCTCTCTTCTTCAGCATGGCAGAGCTCTCTCTCTGCTCCTGGTTCCTTCACCTCTCACTGGTTCGACCATTACAGCATAAACGCCTCCCTCTTGTCCTCCATCCTGCTGTGCGAGTCATGGGCGTGACTTAAACAATAACATCAGATACTCATAGCTCCAGAACGGTGTGCACATTCTCCTCCTTCACCGTCATAGCCCCCATGTTGCTCTCTTTCTCTCTTCCCACGCTGGCCGTCGTCACTACACCTCTCTCCAGCTCGTCGCCGCCGCCAATTCAAGCACACACAGCCCACACATCTCCACCACCAGCTCCATTCACACTATCCACCGCCAACAAATAACATCACGAACCTTTTGATGTGTTCTATACAACCTCTCCTCAACCCGAGTGCCAGAGTGTGTAACACCAAAAGTAGTTTGCGTTGGTGAAAAAACCCACTCGTGCGCCCTGTGAAACATCCGGACACCAATGTGACTCCGCTTTTTTTTTCGCTCCGCGGTGCGTCGTTGTGACTGCGAAAAATCGCCAGCGGCCACATCCGTACACCACCAATACGCACCGTGCTTCAAAACTTTTCACCTCGGATTCACTCTTCTCTTCACCTGCTTTGGAGCCCTTCTGACTCTACAACTTAGACCGGAGTGTTTTCACTAATCTAACTACCTTATTTTACTACACAGAGATGGTCAGTATATGAATCTTAGGCGTGGGAGCGGCGGAGGCGGTGGAGCTGTGTGTGGCATGGCTCGCTGTCCTGGACGTTGTGTATCCCATGGCGATAAAGCAGAGAGCTAGAAGTAACTAACCAACAGTGTAGGCCCCAAAGTCCCAAGAGAACATCAACCAAAAGCTTGCCCTTGTTATCAAGTCCGGTAAGTACACCCTTGGTTACAAGTCCGTGGTCAAGTCCATGAGACAGGGTAAGGCCAAGTTGGTGATTGTTGCTTCCAACACTCCAGTCCTCAGAAAGTCTGAGTTGGAGTACTACGCTATGTTGTCCAAGACCACCGTCCACTACTTCCAAGGTGGTAACAACGAGTTGGGTACTGCCTGTGGTAAGTTGTTCAGAGTTGGTGTTTTGGCCATTTTGGACGCTGGTGACTCTGACATCTTGACCTCCCTTGAGGCTTAAGCTGCTTTTTTTTGAAGTCTGTAAGGAGAGCTTGTATAGATTAATCTAGTTCACGATCTTTGACGAACCTCTTCTCTGTAGAGCACGTTGTGCTATCTATGTACTTCTCTGTATACTTCTCCGTGTACTTCTCCGTGGACAGGGCATCGTATGCACATATCTGTAGTAGATTACGACTCCTCTCTACACCATCACACCTTCACACCTTCACACCAGCACAACATGCCTCGCCAATCCACACCACACCACACCACACAGGCTGTCGACGAGACAGAGAGCCCACCTCCGTGATCCTAGGCCAATTGGCCAGAGTAGTGCCAGCTCCTCTGCCTCGCGAGCTCTAAAATCCGGAAGATCTGTATGTGTATACCATTTGCCTTACTAAAGAGCCGTAGCCAGCTTAAGAGCATAATCTGTACATGATCTGCGAGTGAAGCAAAAACAGTCAAGGCTGTTGTACAACACTTGATGGCCCTCTCAGTGGTGTCAAGTCCACCAGTATATATAATGCTGTGAGAAAAATTTTGGCAAATAATATCTCATCTCATCTCATCTCATCCCGACTCACCAGCCGTTGATATTCGCTCTCTGTATCACTGCATCCAGCACTAATGCTATCATCACAGGCTTCCAACGCTATCGCATACGTCACCTACGGTGTTCTGTTCTTCTCTGCCCTTGCGGTGGCCTTCTACGTGAGAGACAAGGACACCTTCTTGTCTGCCAACAGAACGTCTAGAGGTATCCCTCTGGCGTTCAACTTCGTCGCTTCTGGTGAGTAACTGTCACAGGGCTTTTCCTGCTTTTCTTCTCTTCTCTACTGTCCTCTGCTAGTGAGTGTGTATACGGTTGTTGATGCTGTTGCTGTCTTACGACACATCGACACAGCAACAAGCACTTTGAACGGGAGTCCCTTGCGGACTGAGATCACACCGTTGGAACTCGACCAAGGCCATTCTTGCGTGAGGATTCATAGAGAAGCTCGCGGTGCTTCGCTTCACTGAGGCTGCTGTTGGTGTTGATGCAGGCGTGGGACATAATACCACACCGTCATAGGCAGCATCAGCACCACACCAGCCAGCTAGAAGTGGAAGCACTGGAGCCTGTACCTCATTATCTGCTGAAACTAACATCGTCGACAGGTGTCGGTTGTGGTATCTTGTCCACGTACCCCCAGGTTGCCAACATTGCCGGGCTACAGGGCCTGCTAGTGTATGCCCTCGCTGGTGGGCTGCCAATGTTCCTGTTCTCATTCTTTGGCCCAATCATCCGTAGAAAGTGTCCACATGGCTTCGTGCTCACAGAGTGGGTGTTCCAGAGATTTGGTACAATCACAGGGTTGTACCTCTCAGCTTGTACGATTCTGACTCTTTACCTCTTCATGGTTAGTGAAGTTGCATCCTTACAGTATGCGTACAACACCTTGACAGGCTTGGACGCTTTGCCTCCAATCATCGTGCAATGTGTTGTCACTTCCATCTACACCGCAGTTGGAGGGTTCAAGGTGAGTTTCATCACTGATACTTTACAAATCAGCGCAGTGTTCCTCTTCATCATCATCGTTTCGTGTGCCGTGGGTAGCTACGTCCACATTGACACTTCGCAAATCGCAGAGTCTGGGCTGCTCAAGTCGACCAAACTGGGCTGGCAATTGATCTACATCCTTGTGGTTGCCATCTTCACCAACGACATGTTCATGGCTGGGTTCTGGTTGCGTACCTTTGCTGCGAAGACTGATAAAGACTTGTGGATTGGATGCTCTCTCGCAGCTTTCATCTTGACATGTATCGTCACCATCGTTGGTGTTGCCGGTCTGATTGCTGTCTGGGCAGGTTTGGTTCCAGTTGGTGACTATGAGTCGTCTGCCTCTGTGTTCCTCATCTTGCAGACGATTCCAAACTGGGTCTCTGGCTTCACATTGGTGTTTGTCATCTGTATCTCTGTGTGTACTTTGGATTCTTTGCAGTCTGCCATGTGTTCCACGATCTCGAACGATATCTTCAGAAACAAGATCCATATCATGTGGTGTCGTGCCATCGTGTGTCTCATCATCATCCCAGTCATCGTTGTTGGTGTGAAAGTTGCCGATGATGTGCTCCAGATTTACTTCATCGCCGATCTGCTCTCAAGTGCCGTGATCCCAATCATCATGTTGGGGCTCTGGGATAAGCTATACTTCCTCACCGGGTATGAAGTCATAGCTGGTGGTTTAGGTGGATTGCTCACCGTTTTCATCTTTGGCTGTATCTTTTACGGCAACGCCCAAGACGGAGGCAGACTGCTTCTGATTTGGTATGGTATCTACGGAGATGATTGGTCGGCATTCGGTGCCTTTGTTGCTGCTCCAGTTGGTGGTCTCCTCTCCAGTGCCATCATGCTGGCCGTTAGACTCACAGTTCTCAAGATATACTCCCTTGCTACTGGAGCTCCATTCACGGCTCTGGACAAGCCAGAGCCTTCGACCGTGGAGCAGGACGTCACCACCGTTTCCGTTGAAGATGAAGAGTCCATTGTAAAGACCAAGTCGAGCTGATCCAGCCTGTGGAACCCCTTTCCTCAAGCATGGCACCCACTCCACAATGCACCGTTCAAACATTCGTCTTCTACGTTTTACACAACATCTCAATTACCGCTTACTCCTTCCTTTCGTCTAATATCTTCACTAATTCATCTTCTTGCCCTTAACACACGGTGATCAGTAGGCGAAACCGAGCCCAAACACGGCTTCAGCCTCTGTATTTTTTGGCCTAAATGAAACGGCGCTGCGTATGTCGGACTTGTCGGACTTGTCGGCCCATCACCGACACGCCCTCGGACTTAATTACGTAAGCAGCCCATCCCATTACGTAAGAGCTTAGTCAGCACGCACTTCCTCCTCCGCCCGGGCTTCCAGAGCCCACAGGGCTCGCAACTTTTTTCTTTCTTTCCACTTCTTCCTCCTGTTCAACAGTACAAACTCGCCCAAGAGACCGGTAAAATCATACAACGATGGGCTGGTTCTGGGCAGACTCCGGCGATTCACCAAAGAACACAAGCGACAGTGTAAGTTATCGTGTTTCTGCGTATGAATATGGTGTAAGAGGCCTTAGAATGACTAACCAATATGGGTAAGGCTACATGTCCCGTTAACCATAAGGCATCGGCAGCAGCAGTGTGTCCTGTTAAGCCGAAGAAGGACGTTGCTAAGAGTGAGCTTCCTGCCGTGTGTCCAATGAAGAAGGATGGCGGTGAGACGCTGAACCCCCTGAACAACATGCCACACGTGATCTCTGACAGGAAGATGCCTGGTCAGAAGCTGGACCTGCCAACGGAGAGAACGTTCTCCACGATTCCAAGAGGAGAAGATGAGAACGAAGGCGTGTGGGAGTACCCTTCGCCACAGCAGATGTTCAACGCTATGCTCCGTAAGGGCAAAGCGGAAGATATCCCTGAAGACGCCGTTGAGAGCATGGTTGACGTGCACAACTTCCTGAACGAGGGTGCATGGCAGGAGATCCTGGAATGGGAAAGACCATACATTGAGAAGTTCAAGAAGCATCCACGTCTTGCACAGTTCACAGGCAGACCTGACGACCTGTCACCAAGAGCCCGTATGTATCTCCAGCTCTCCAAGGTGTTCCCGGAAACCTTCAATCCACAGCCTCCGTTTGACAGACACGACTGGTATGTCCTGAGACCAAACGACAAGGATGGCTGGGATCAGGTTAGATATGTCATTGATTACTACGGAGGACCAGACGATGAGCATGGGATGCCAACGTTCTTCCTGGACGTGAGACCTGGCCTGGATAACTTTACCAACGCCAAAGATCGCTTTGTACATTGGTCTAAGCCGTTATGGGACAAGGCCATGGGTAAGGACCAGTCGTAATGGTGATACCCATGCTGAGGCCTATTGGCTCCGGAATGAAGATCAAATTGCTCAACTCTCTTGTCCATAATATCCGCACGCAATTTGCTTCTCTGGGGTCCTTTGGAGGGTTCTCGTCTTATATTCTTCTTACCATTCCGTATAGGTGTATACGGGTGTGTGTGTCACGTCGATTCTGATTCTAACATGACGTTGCTTTGTCTGATCAAATTCTGTAGAAATTCTATATACATGGACTGTATTGTTGCTATACAATCTGTTGTCTTTATATATATATGTGTGTACGACTTCAGCCTTGAAGATACTCTGGAAGTTGAAGATCCATCTGTCTCTCCAAGTCCTTGATAACCTCTGAAGTTTTGGAAGAGATGACGGACTTCATCTTGTGTCTGGCGATGAAATCAACCACCTGTTCAGCAAGCTCTCTGTCTCTTCTGCTCTTTGCAGCAGTCAACAAGAAGTAGATGGAGAAACGGTTCAGAAGTGCTGGAGTCTCCTCCAAGGATGACAGCCATGACTTCAACTCCTCGGTCTTGCCATTTCTCGACAACCCTTTGAACAATGCAGCCCAGTGGGACGCAGTGACCCTGTATCTCTCGTTGAGGAATTCTCTGAACAAGTCTTCACCTTCAGAAGGACGGCCGGCTTCGAATTCAGAGGTGATCAAGGAGATGTACGACACTGGCGATGCCATTTTCTTAGCTTGTAAGTATCTGAAGAAAGACTCTGCAGCCTCCACTGAGCCGTTCTTGGCCAAGTTGTCCATAATTGCAGTGAATGTGAACTGGTTTGGCTTGATTCCGTTCTGCGCCAATTCTTCAAAGAAGAGCTCAAAGGCATGGTCTGTAAAGACTTCGCCTCTGGATGCAAGTTCCTTCAAGTTATGATCCATGACGATGGTATATGTGGCGATGTCAGGCTTGATTCCTTCACGTTTCATGTCTTTCATCAACTCTGGGATCTTTTCAGAATGGCCTTGTCTCAATGCTGCGGCCAAAACCATGTTGTAGGATGTTTGGTTGAGTTGAATGTTTCTCTTCTTCAAGGTTGTGAGGAACTGTTCAACTACTGAGAAATCACCTCTACTTGCAAGTGATTGTAGATAAGCCTGGGATACAATCGAGATATCCATCTTATCCTTTGCAATCTCTTCAACCTTTTCGAACTCTTTCAGAGTTGTGTAGACTCTGATCAAAGTAGCAAAAGTCTGGTCGTCTGGCGATGGAATCTTGCTCTTCACGTATTCAACCTGTCCCAATCTCTTTGCGAATGGGCCACGGGTTTTGGACACTGTAACAAGCAAGTTGTTCCAAGCATTAGTAGATGGATGAATACCAGAGTTGATCAACGTGTTCCAGATCCCCTGTGCCTCAGATGTCAGGTTCAGAGTGTTAAACATCTTCATGAATGCAACCATGGTGTCTTCGGTGATCTTCTTGCCGTTGAGCTCGGAAGCCTTACGGATGTTGTTCCAGGTCTGATGGACTGTTCTAGTCTCACCGAGTTCTGAAGCACGCATAGCTTCCACAATCAGTGAAGTTGCATTTGGATCAACAGAGAACAAGAACAACCCGTCCAAGGCGTTACTCAGTGGCTTGAATCTTGCGTCACTTTGTGGGATAACAGTGTTGAGAGAGGACTTCAAAGTGTGAACTCTTGGTAAAGACTTCACTTGCAGTAACTGTTGGAGTTTCTCCAGCTCTGGCTCTGACTTTTGGGAGATACAAAGGTCCAAGTAGGCAATCGTGACGAGTGAATAGAATGGCAGCAGCGAGATGAAGCTTCTCTTGCTGTCAACGTTATTCTCCAAGTATGTGACCCACAACGACATTGCGTTTGAGCTATCACCTTCAGCCAGCAGCTGCGACACCACGTAGACGTAGTGCGAAGGCAGCGCAACGTTATGAGAGATGGCCTTCTTCAGCACCGCCAATGGAGAGATTGGCACCCTCTGTTGGTTAACATCGTTGGCCTCCTTCGTTGCTTTCTCCATGATCGAAGTGATGGAGTCCTTAAAGGACTCAGCAACCAAGTAGCTTGTTCTTGGGACTCTTGGAAGAGCCTCCACCTGTTTGAAGAAGAGCTCCGCAACAGTGTTGGACAAAACACCGGCCTGGATCTCTTTGGAAACCTCTTCATTGATGGCCTTAATCTGTAGCAGCAGTTTCTCCTTCTTTTCAGCGTTAATCTTCGCATAGTCAGGCTTCGTCTGCTTCTTCTCAACATTCACCTCTGGCGATGAGCCACCAGCAACAACCTCGCCTTCCCGTTGAGCAGGCGCCGAATGTTGCAAACGAACCACAACAGTGGTTCCCAGGCGAGCCAAAGGGTACCTGGACGATCTGGCAACTTGTGGAAGCGCACGCAGCGCTCTCGAATATGGCAGCATCTGTAGCTCAGAGGATACTCAGCACAAACAACAGCAGACAAAGCGCAAAGAACCAGCGTTTGTATGCCTCTTTCAGCTCCTCTTCGCCGAGGACTCTGTGTGCTTCCTCGGACACTTTGACAGAGTTTTTCAGCGCCGGCGGGCTCAAGCACTCGGGCACAACACCCGGACACCACCACCCACTGCATCACAGCTTAGCGGCATGGAATTTTTCCCACATCCGAAGAAAGCTTCTATGGCCAAGTTGGTAAGGCGCTACACTAGTAATGTAGCGATCCTCAGTTCGACTCTGAGTGGAAGCATCTTCTCTTTTTTGGTTCTGTAAGGACAATTAGAGAGGTCAAAGCTGGCGATTTCGGCTATTTTTTTTGTTGGAGATCGAAGCAGGCATTCATATGTACCAAGTGCACTTGTATTGCTGTTCCCATCTCTGTCTCCCAGGCTGTGGTTGTAGAGCTGGTGATGCTAGTATGGGTGATGTTGTTGGTTTTGGTGGTGGATGCGCTTTTATGTCGATGAGTAGTGGTGGTTCGGGACACACAATGGAGCGATGTGCTACTGGCGCACAGGCTCATTGGATGGAGACGGTGACGACGAGGTTGTGAGTGTTGGTCTGTGAGTGTTGGTCTGTGAATGTCTGTGGCTACAGCTGAGTGCGGGTGTAGGGGAATAAATAAGTGTGTGTATTGTGCTGTTCGAGAGACAGCACGCCTAAAACAGGCTCAGCCATGTAAAGTACTTGAACCATTTTGGCTCAACCAGGATGCACTCGGCCTGTGCAATCTTGACGGGCTTGTCCGCCACCGTCTCGATGTGTCCATCGATGATCACCTTACGACCCTTGCTTTCTCTCACCTTGGCCTTGAGCACAATAGTCGAGTCTGGCTGGACGTGGTCCAGGAACTCGATCGAGAGCTTTGCCGTGACTCCCCGCTTACTAGGCAGGCATGGGAAGCCGCAGAAGCTCAGCGACTCGTCAATCATCGTGGAGAGCACTCCGTTATGGATCTTGCCGTCGTAGCTAGCCATCTTATCACCTATGTGGTAGTAAGCCTGCAACTCGTTATCCTCGTTGTTGACAAACACCAGCGGGTCAATCTCCAGCTGCCGAGGTCCAAAGAACAGCCCCTGGCTCACGTACTGGTGTCTGTACGTCTTTGGAATCCTCGACGAGTGCGAACCAAACGCAAACTTCCGGTCGTTAACCAGCAGCTCGTACCCCTTCGTGTTCTTGATATCCTTGATGATATCCAATCTCTGCTCGTCAAGCGACCGAGTATTAACGGTTCTCGAGTCTTCCTTCCATGGCCTTGCAAACACTGCAAATCCGGTAGCAAACGCCACAGTAGACAGCAAAGTCTTTCCTAAGAACGTACTCATCCCTCAGTGTCCTTTGGTGAAGAGAGAAGTTGCCACTGCCTAAAGATGTCCTGTCCTGTCCCGTCCCCCCGCGCTGGAAGACTCTTGCTCTCTGTGTAAATTTCGTTTTTCCCCCTACTTTCCTCCCGCCCTCTGCGTAAAACCTGAGCCGATCGCCCTCATCCCTGCTGAACTTGTACACAAAAGCAATCGTAAACAATCGTAAACAATCGTAAACAAACGTAAACAAACACCGGCGGCTCAGCTTAGATAGAAACCATTGATAGTGTTATAGAGCTCATATCGACTTGTTTTCCCGCTAAAGTGCTATGCTTGAATCTCTAGTGGCCAGTATCCTCAACAGGTTTTTGGTACGTTGTCTTGTCTGCCTGTTTGCTTGCTTGCTTGCTTTGCCTGCTCCCGTGTACTCGGGTCGCTTGATGAGGATGTTATACTAACAGGTGCACGCCTACTGTAGGGGAGTTACGTGGAGAACTTCGATCCGAAGCAGTTGAACATCGGCATATGGAGCGGTGATGTCAAGCTCAGAGACCTGCGGTTGAAGAAAGAGACGCTGGACAAGTTTGAACTGCCCTTGGATGTGCACTTCGGCCACCTTGGTGAGCTGACACTGCAGATCCCCTGGGCCAATCTGAAGGCAAAGCCGGTCAAGGTGTTCATAGAGAACGTGTATCTGCTGGCGTCGCCCATCGCACAGGATACGTATGACGCCGAAGCAGAGCTGAAGCGAGAATTGGCCCTCAAGTTTGAGCGGTTGGCGGATCTGGAGATTAGACAGAGGGCCAACCCGACCAATGCCATCTCGGAAGAGGACGCGGCGAAGAACGAGTCCTTCACTGAGAGCTTGGTGACAAAGATAGTTGATAACCTGCAGATTGAGATTAAGAACATCCACTTGAGATATGAAGACATGAATAACGTCTTTACTGACCATCCATATGCCCTGGGTGTGACTTTGGGGGAGTTGTCTGCAATTTCAAGTGATGACAGTTGGATGCCAACTTTCATCTCTGTTTCGAGTAATTTGACAAACAAGCTGCTCACTTTGAAGTCACTGTGTGCCTATTGGAATACCGATAGTGAATCCATATTCTCAGAGGATCAGGATGAACTGTTGTCGAGGTTTAAGCAATCCTTGCTGTTGGAAGATGAGGATCGCCTTGATGATACCCAGTATATCTTGAGGCCTGTTAGTGGAACAGGACATCTCACTGTCAACAAGCTCGGGTCCACAGAAACTCAGCCACACATAAAGGCTGAGGTCTTCTTTGAAGAGTTTTGTGTCGATTTGGATTCACATCAATACAGAGATGCACTATTCTCCGCTTCAAAGTTCCACTGGTATAAGAAGACACACAAGTTCAAACGGTTTAGACCAAATGTTCCAGTCGAAGGACATGGTGAAGAATGGTTCCTTTATGCAGCACGCGCTGTCTTGAGTGAAATTCATGAAAGAAATTACAGATGGAGTTGGGATTTCCTCAAAGAAAGACGTGACAACAGAAAGGCCTATATCAAGCTTTGGAAAAAGAAATTACTCTTACCAGACATCTCTCAGGGATTTCCTGATGCATCGAGCAATGAAGAGTTGAGATCGTTAGAAGAAAAATTACCTTACGATGATATCAAGTTCTTCAGATCTTTGGCCAGGCTTGAACTTAGAAAAGAGAAGCTGGAAGAGGCAGAGGTATCTGGTGAGAAAACTCTGTCTGAGAAAATCCAACAACAAGAACCTACTGGTGGCTGGTTATCGAGCTGGTGGGGTGGCTCCAACAACAAAAACTCTTCGGACAAGGACTTAGTCATGAGCGATGAGCAACGTGATGAACTTTATCAAGCAATCGAATTTGATGAAACCCGGGCATTGGCCGAAGCTGTGAATATACCAAGGGATCGAATCAAATTTGAATTGAATGCACAGTTGAAAAAAGGTGGATTCTCGATAAAGAACAGATCCACCAGAAAGGACCTCGCAAATATCGTATGGGAAGGGTGCGCCGCACAGCACTACCAGAGACCAGATTCGTTCTTATCCAATTTCACTTTACAGGAGTTCAAAATTGAAGATGGAACAGAAACTACTCTCTACAAGAACTTGGTTAGTGTCAAACCTTTTAATTCTGATGTTGATGCAGAAGTAGTTTCAGACCCATTCTTCAGAGCTTCCTTTGAAAATAACCCACTTGACCAGTCGGCAGACTCTTCTTTGAGCGTGAAATTGAGAAGTATGACCATTTTCTACCATGTTCAGCTCATCAATGAGATCATAAAGTTTTTCACTCCTCCAAAGGACCATTTACACACCATCAATGCCATCATGGAACAGGCAGAAGCCACTGTTCATGGACTCACTGCTCAGACAAGAATGGGACTTGAGGCCATATGGGAAGATCACAAAACCATGAATACTAAATTGGATCTGCAAGCACCTTTGATCATTCTCCCATTGGACCCAAGTTCTTGGAGTTCACCTTGTGCTATCATTGATGCAGGTCATATCAGTGTCCTCAGTGACTTGGCTGATAAAGACAAAGCTAAAGAAATTAAGGATTTAAGCCCTGAGGAATTTGCCAAGATTGATGTTGAAGAGTTGAAGACCCTTATGTATGATAGGTTTGATTTACACTTACAGGATACTCAAATCCTTGTCGGTCCAACTATCAAGTCCACGATCGAACAGCTTCACTCGAACAAAGACACGCCATCATTGATCTTGGATAAATTAGATATGAAGCTGGTGTTGGAACTTTCAATCATGCCTAGTGCATCTAACTTGGCTAAGATTAGAACTACGGCAAGTTTGCCAAATTTCACTGCCAAGATGAATGATTACCAATACAAGATAATGATGCAGTTGATTGATAAATGCATTCCCGATTTTGGTGGAGGTGAAGATGTTGGTGGTAGTGATTGTGGAAATGAGTCATTCGCTGTTCCTTTGAGTATCGGTGTGCTGGACGACGCTGCCTCTATTGATACGGAAATTCCAGAGGTGAGCTCTTCTTCAATTCAAAGTGGTTCCAGGGCTCCAACGCTCAATCTGCATGAGAATCAACACATTTTCGAATTTTTCTTCAATGTGGATAGAGTCCAGTTATCCCTTTCAAAGTGTACAGATGGTAAAACCATGGAATCTGATCAGATTGTTGATATCATTGCAGAGAAGTTTGTTCTTGAGTTCTTGAAACTGACCAAAGATATGCATGTTGATTTGACCCTTGGTACGTTCAATATTGAGGATTGGATTGAAAACAGTGGGACTGAGGAGTTCAAGAAGATAATCTCTTCCACCAATTTCACATCTGATGAGCTCGTTAATGGTCACAGTGATATTTTTCACTTAAAGTACAAGAAGGTCCAACGTTTAGCTCAGTTTAAAGGTAAAGAAATCGAGGTTTTTGACCAGGACGTGGACTTGCATCTTTCAGCCTTGAAAGGTGTTTTGACGAGAAAGAGTTTTTTGACTATTTTAAACTTCATTTTGACCACCTTCACAAACCCTAATCCACCTGAGACTCCAGCTGATGCATTGAGGCATAACGATACTTCGGTTGACGAAACAGCCCCAGAACAGATCCGCTGTAATGTTACTCTTGAAGGTATTACCTTGGTTCTAAACGATGATGGCATCAAACTGGCCACGGCTCAGTTGTCAACGGCTTTGTTTGACATATTGGTCTTACCAGAATCGTTGAAGGTGTACAGTAAACTCAATGCGTTGACTATTCATGATGAAATTAATGAAGGAGCCTATAGAGATTCATCGTTCAGAAAACTATTGAGTTTTGATGGTGATGAACTGGCTGAGTTCACCTATGAGACCATTGATCCGTTGTCTAATAGTGACTATTCCTCAAGCTTTAGTTTCAAAGCTGGTTCCATGAGAGTTAACTTTGTCGAGGAGCCTTTAAACAAAATATTTGATTTCTTGAGCAAATTCATGCAAATGAAAGCTCTCTATGATACGGCAAGAGATGCTGCATTTAACAATCCTGTCATACAGAACCCAAGAATGAAGTTTGATGTTGATATCAAAACTCCGATTATTGTTTTCCCGAAACTGATTGATTTCAACAAGAACATTTACGATGATTTGACAGTCTATTTGGGTGAGTTCACAGCTTCCAATGAATTTATCTCTCTACCTTCGGATTTGATGAACAACATTAAACTGGGTCTCCACTCCACAAGGTTGACTTCGAGGTTTTTTGGGGGCGTTGACTTCCAAGATCTCAAGGTTATTGAGGACTTTGATGTTAACCTTGATATTAGTATGTTAGAAAATCCTTCTGATAAGGCTCAGATTACTGTTCGTGGATTTGTCTCAGAAATCAAATCTGATTTGACTGAGCTTCAAATGTCTTACCTTTATACCTTGTCGCAAACGATACCTAAGGTTTTTGTCTTTGATGAATCAAAATCTTTATCTGAAATTGAGGATGCTGCATTAGATGCGAATAACGTTATCGCACCAGGTACTGTCTATCATGCTGAAAAGGAAGATGTTATGACTCCATCATCATCGTCGTCGCCGAATCATGCTAAACCAACTGATACAAAGATAGATTTCAAGTTTGACATGCCCAAGGTGTCTTTAACTCTTCACAACAACACCAGAGGCCTCAAAACCTTATCAGCTAGTGCTCTATCGAGCTTTTCGCTAGAAAACATTGGTATGGCGTATTGCGAGAAGAATGATTCTCATTTCGTGGCAGATTTACACATTGGTGCTCTTGTTGCAGAAGACATTCGTCAAGTTGAACATAATAAGTTTACTGAAATTATTCCTAGATTGGTAAAGAATGAACAACAGGTCTCTGTCAAGGCTTCTACAAATGGCCCTGCTGATAATAAGAATACCGTTGTCATGGTCAATGTCAAGAGCCCAAGAGTAATTTTGGCCTTAGATTATTTGTTTGCTTTGAAGCAATTTGTTGATGCTGGATTGAAGCTACCGCCTGAACTTCGGTCGTCATCATATAGCGATGAGGAACGCGATGCAGCAGAACTCTATGATTATGACGGTGATAACGACAATGATGACGTAAATACAGTCGACTCAGTTATTGCAAACTCAAGTACTGATGCTGTGAAACGTCTAGGTTTCTCTGTCAATATTGTGGACACTTCTTTAATTTTATTAGCTGATCCAACTCAAGAAGATTCAGAAGCTATTGTCTTCAAGATTGAGCAGCTTCTTGCATCCCAACAGAACATCATATCTGCGAGCGCCAACAATGTTGGTATGTTTTTGTGCAGAATGAACGATTACCACGGAAGTCGGATAAGAATCATCGATGACTTCTCTTCTTCTGTTACTATAGATACTAGAGGGAGTACTGATCATAATCACTTGAGCAATGTTCAAATTGCTGTCGAGCCGTTGTTAATGAGAGTTTCTTTGAACGATATCAAGTTGGCACTCATCATTTTCAACAAGGCGATGGAACTTGCTGAACAGGCGGGCTTTGTTGAGCCATCAACAAATGCTGACGAAATTGATGCCTATACCACATTTACCAGCGAGTTCAAGCGCAGACTCTCCCAGTATGCTCCAAGTATAGTGACATCCTTGTCTGGTAATCGCTCAAGACGTGCGTCAATGGTTGATACAGAATTGATTCTCAAGGCGGAGCATCTGACGGCTGACATTGAAGGCTTCCGTTTGGTACTGATAGGTAGTGTGAATGAGCTTCCAGTACTTGATACACGTGTCAAGCCATTCCAGATTACAGCAAAGAATTGGTCAACTGATCTTGAAGTGAATATGAACGTTGAATCTTTCGTCAACATTTTCAACTATTCAAAATCTTCGTGGGAAGCACTTATTGAACCTTGGCCATTCACGCTTCATATTTCACGAGATGATGGTCCCAAGCCTAAACTTTCTGTTGAACTCATTGGAAGAAAGACTGTCCAAGCAACGCTCTCTTCACGCTCAATCGCTCTACTCTCACAAATGTTCTCCTCAATCTCTGGTCAAGGTGAAATCCAGCCCCGTGGTTCTTTGAGTTCTTATAGAATTCTGAATCAAACAGGATATGATTTGAATGTCTGGATTAAATCGCCAGAGGATCGTTTTGGTTTGAAGACTGTCAGAGATGGTGAAATTGTACCTTGGGAGTTTGAAGACTGGAGAAAAGTTCGTGAAAACTTGGATACAGATAACAAGAAAGGTGTCATAGGTGTGGAGCTTATTGAATCAGGTTACGATGAAATTGATCGTATTCCAGTATTTGGCGAAGGTGAGGATATTTACATGTTGACGCCTCCGATTAGTGGATATCATAACAGACTTCTTGTTGATATCACTTTGGGTGAGGATAACGTTAAAACTGTCACTCTAAGATCTACCATTATTGTCGAAAATAGTACACAAGTGAGCATATTGGTTAAAGGTAAGAAGCAGTATTCAATTGCACCAGGAGAGTCGAGGGCTTTGCCTATTGATGAAGTCTATGAAGAAAAATTTTATCTCAAACCAGATATACAAGTCCCATTTGAATGGTCTCAGAACTACTTGTACTGGAAGAAGTTACGCACCTCCCCAGCATCCATTAAGTGTCCCTCAACTGACTCAACTGATGATACATGTTTCTATTTCCAAGTGGAAGCTAAGCCAACTTCTGAACCACTCTCCAATATTTATCCTCTGATGAAGGTGGTTATCTCGGCACCTTTGGAGATTGAAAATCTTTTGCCATATGACATCTCCTACAGACTCTATGACAGAAGCTCTAAGCGTGACTGGCGGAATACCCTAAAGAAAGGAAACAGTAGCCCTGTCCATGTTGTAAAGCTAGAGTATTTTTTACTGCTAAGTGTGTTTCCAAAGGATTCTGGCTTCGCCAAGAGTGATTTTGCAATTATCAACTCTCCTAATAACAGTGAATTCAAAAGAGAGTCTCATTTGTGCTTAAAACATGAAGATGGACAAGTTCTGCAACTTGGTATCCACTATAATACATCTAATCAGGGCTCATCGGGTTTGAAAGTCACTATCTTCTCTCCTTATGTCATTTTGAATCGGACCTCAAAGGACATATATATTCGTGACGGTTATAATGTACTCCACTCTCAGGTCAGTGTTGGTGAAGATGAATTGAAGAGCACAACTCCTAGAATGTTCTCTTTCGACGAAGACAGTGTGAAATCGCGCGCATTGGTTAAGATTGGTGACTCTCAGTGGAGTAAGCCTGTAAGTCTTCAAAACATTGGTCAGCATGGGCAAGTTGATATGTCTTTGGGAGATAAGAAGACCGAGATGAACATTGGTATGTCTGTTATGGAAGGTCAAGGGAAATATCAATTGACAAATGTCGTTACCTTCTCTCCTCGTTATATCGTGAGAAATAACTTCAGTGAAGAGATTGAAGTGTTGGCTATAGGATCTACGCAATCAGTGCGTCTTAAACCTGGTTCATTTGAGGCCTTATATTCACTTCCTAGAATCTCTAGGAAACTAATTCAAATTCGTTTATTGGGTGGAAAATCGCAATGGTCCTCACCATTTATTCTCAACGATATTGGTATCGTTTACTTGAAGGTATTTGACAACAATCAATCTGTGACTCTATTGAAGATCAACATTCAGTTGGATGCTGCTACATTGATTATCAATGTGTCCGATTCTCACAATGATTGGCCATTCTCAGTGAGAAACTTTAGTGATCATGAAATATTGTTCTACCAGGGGAATCCGTATGTTGATGAGAATGATGAAGTTGTGGAAGATAGTGGTACACCATTCAAACCTTTGTTCTACAAAGTTCCAGCAAAAAGTGTAATGCCTTATGCTTGGGACTTCCCAGCTGCTTACTACAAAGAAATTGTGTTGAGAGTTAAGGGAAGAGAAAGACATATACAGTTGGCTGAGATTGGTAATTTACGCCCAATGAAAGTTCCAAACTCCTCATCCATAATTGATTTGAACGTTATTGCTGATGGACCGACACAGACGCTTGTTGTTTCAAACTATGAACCATCTCTAAGTCTGTACAAGTTGTCTTCAAAGGGCACTATGGAGGGATCCACTACGTCTCTTGAAACTCCAGAAAAGTTCAAAGTTGCTGAAGGTGATTCAGATATAACAACACAACTGCGGTTGAAGTTTGAAGGTCTTGGTATCTCTCTTGTCAACACTCGAAACCAAGAATTGTGCTACATTACTGCCAATGGGATGGAAATCCGTTATAATGAATCAGACACTTATCAAACTGTTAGCTGGAAGTTGAAATGGCTACAAGTGGATAACCAATTATATGGAGGTGTTTTCCCTATAATTATCTATCCTACTGTTGTTCCACATTCCGTGAAGGAGATGAACAACCATCCGGCATTCTCTGGCTCCATTTCTAAGGTGAGAGACGATAGGCATGGTGTTACATACATCAAGTATGCAACGGTCTTGTTGCAGGAAATGTCGGTTGAAATTGATGAAGACTTTTTGTTTGCATTACTTGACTTCACCAAGATTCCAGGAGCATCATGGGCTGTAAATCCTCCAGACAAGCTGTGCGAGGAAGTCATTCAATTATCGCAGCCTGTTAATGAGTCTATGGAGAGTGATCTGTATTTTGAAGCTTTGCATATCCAACCTGTTCAACTAGACTTATCCTTTGTCCGCACAGAACATGTCAATGCTGAGTCTGAAGCCCAGCCACAAAATTTGATTATGTTCTTTGTCAATATTTTGACTATGGCGTTGGGTAACATTAACGATGCTCCAATCCGTTTGAATGCATTACTCATAGAGAATGTCAGGGTTCCAGTACCAATATTGTTACAGAATATCCAGACCCACTACGGAGAAAACTTTATGTCCCAGATCTACCGTGTGATTGGATCTGCAGACGTTATTGGAAACCCCGTAGGGTTGTTCAACAACATCAGTTCTGGTGTCATGGATATTTTCTACGAACCTTATCAAGGTCTCATCATTAACGATAGACCACAGGAGTTGGGTATCGGTCTTGCAAAAGGTGGTTTGAGTTTCTTGAAGAAATCTGTCTTTGGGTTCTCTGATAGTTTTGCAAAGATTAGTGGTTCGCTCGCCAAAGGTTTAACATCTGCTACCATGGATAAAGACTACCAAGAAAGACGTCGGATGAATCAGAGAAGAAACAGGCCTAATCATGCGCTTTTCGGTATAAAGTCTGGGGCGTACTCCTTTTATGATGGTATATCTAGCGGAATCTCTGGAGTTGCAACTGCACCAATGGAGGGTGCCAACAAAGAAGGTGCCGCAGGGTTTTTCAAAGGGCTTGGTAAGGGCTTAATTGGTCTTCCGACAAAGACTGCCATTGGTATGTTTGACATGGTTAACTATGTGAGTGAGGGAATCAAGAACACCACCACTGCATTTGACGGTGAGGGATTAAACAAGGTTCGTCTTCCAAGGTTCATTGCACAGAATTCCATCATTGAACCTTTTAGCGAAAGGGAAGCACAAGGCCAATACTGGCTTAAGACTGCATCTGGTGGTAAATTCATAAATGACGATTACGTTGCGCATATCGTCCTACCAGGTGAGGAACTGGTTGTCATTGTGACCTATAAGAGATTGTTGATGGTGTCGACTGCAACCTTGGAGGTGAGATGGGACATCAATTTCGTCAAGATCAACTCCATCACACAAGAGAAGAGTGGTATCAAGATTGGACTCGTCGACAATAGACAAGGTCCATTCATTCCAATCCCACAGATCGACTCTCGCAAGTTCTTATACAAGAGCATTGGTGTTGCTGTTGGAGAGTACAACAAGCACTGTGAAGTTGT
>NW_017963655.1:655835-665438 GCF_001661405.1 Williopsis jadinii
CACCGGTCTCTTAACGACTTCAGAGTCTCGTCTCTGCTGATCTCAATGCCACCTCTCTGCGCAACAATGGCACCTCTATCGAACTCAGTAGGGTGCAACGTCTGTACCGTCACCCCAGTCTCCCTGTCATTGTTCAAGAGAGCAAACTGTAGAGGGCTTGCGCCTGAGTATCGTGGTAACAGCGAAGGATGGAGGTTCAGTGAATATGGCACCGAGAGTAAGAACGTCTTCGGGATCAACTTACCATACGACACAGCAATGGCCATTGAGTAGTGGTTTGCAGCAAGCTCGTTGATCTCGGCATTGGACTCTGCTCTGACAACAGGCAGGCTCAATTCCGTGGCCACCGTTGCTATTGGAACGTCCCTTAGTTCCTTCAGATCCCTCCCAGTATACTTTGGGTGCTTAGCTACAACGTCAACAGCATCGACTATTCCCTTTTCTTTCAATTCAACGAGCTTCTTCAGTGAGAGTATGCTGAACTCGTCAGAGCCGAAGAAAGCGACCCGTAGCGGCCTAGCACGAGAGCACAGTGTTCTGATGGCCCTCATTGTCTGTCCTTTGCGGTGTTTGTTCAGTGTGAATTGTTCATCGCAAGCTGCCTCGAGGGAATTTTAGTGTCAACGCTCTCGTGGAAGGAAGTCTAGGCAGAGAAGGCTAGGCTGAGGAATTAGGCTGAGGAGCTAGGCAGGGAAGGCTAGGCTGAGGAATTAGGCTGAGGAATTAGGCTGAGGAGCTAGGCAGGGAATGCTAGGCAGAAAAGGCTAGGCTGAGGAGCTAGGCTGAGGAATTAGGCAGGGAATGCTAGGCTGAGGAATTAGGCTGAGGAGCTAGGCAGGGAAGCCCAGGTAGGGAAGTCTAGGTAGGGAATGCTAGGCAGGAAAGGCTAGGCAGAGAATGCTAGGCAGGGAAGACTAGGCAGGGAAGTCTAGGCTGAGGAATTAGGCAGGGAATGCTAGGCAGGAAAGGCTAGGCAGGGAAGTCTAGGCTGAGGAGCTAGGCTGAAGAATTAGGCAGGGGAGGCTAGGCAGGGAAAGCTAGGCTGAGACCCCAGGCTCAACCCCCAGGCTGAAAAAAACTCATCACCAGGCTCAACCACCAAGCACACCAGACATTGGTTAGAACGAACAGGCACTGCTTGAAGAGACACACAGCGCAGACACCATGAACAGGGTGCTCGTTGTGCTTGTCTGTGCCGTTGTTGGTGTCACAGCTGGTACTCTTTACCTGTTCTCGGCGTATGGGCCTCAATTGGCCCATAGACTGCACTACTCTGGAACAGACATCTCATTGATTGGATTCACAGGATCGATGGGAGTCGCCCTTAGTGGCATCCCTGCCGGCGTGGTTGTCGACAGATCTATCCCATGGGCACAGTTCCTCGGTGGGCTGCTCATATCACTGGGCTATTTCGGTCTGAAGGCACAATTCGACAGTCAATTCTCAAGCGTAGGCTTGAGCAGCACCTTGACCTGCCTCATTGGTGTGGGCTCCACGCTTATCAACTCTGCAATGATCAAATGCTCTGCTGCTATGTTCCCTGACAACAGAGGAACGGCCACAAGCTTCCCCGTGGCCACTTATGGCTTGAGTGCATTTGCGTATTCTGTTACTGGGCACTGGTTCTTCGGTGCAGATACCTCGAGGTTCTTGGGATACATCGCATCCAGTGCACTGGTCATTTGTATATGTGGCCTGCCAGTGATCTACTACGCTGACAAACAACAAGAGGTGCAACAGCGTGGTGAGGATACGCTCGAGCTTGAGCCATACGTCTCAGGTGCCAGTGTGGTGCACGCTTCAAAGTCCAACATGACCAAAGCTCAAGTGTTGAGGAGCTCGAGGTTTTGGATTGTGTTTTCCCTACTAGGCATCCTTGCGGGCCTAGGACAGCTCTACATATACTCGTGTGGCCTGATTGTGAAGTCATTATACCACCCAAGCGATGAGAATGAGATCAACCACGCACAGTCGTTCCAAGTGTCGCTACTCTCAATATGCAACTGTGCCTCAAGGCTGATGTGTGGTGCCTGTGGTGATTTCATAGCAAACAGGCTCCAACAGCAGCGAAGCTGGATAGTCTTTGTTCCTGCATTTGTGCTTCTCTCCGTCCAGGTGGTGTGCTACTTCGTATCTGACTACAACGTCCTATGGGTAAGCTCGATGCTCGACGGAGTTGGTTATGGGTTTGTGTGGAGCTCCATCCCACAGCTCCTACTGGAGTACTTTGGCTTGGAGGCCTTCTCCTTCTCGTGGGGGTTTGTGAACCTCAGTCCCATCCTACCGGGCTTTCTGTTCACCAGACTGTTCGGCTCTTACTACGATTCCAATTCTACTTGGGATGACATTGCAAAGTCCAAGGTCTGTGTGAAGGGGAACTCCTGTTATAACACAACGTATCGCATCACGTTTGTTTTCTCGTCGATTGCGCTGGTTCTGGCTGTGTGGATCAACGTCAGACCGTACGTCCAGAGGAGATACTCACAAGTTGCACAGCACTCTTAGAGCGTCTCAATTGGTTAGAATGGAAGTGAATATTCATTGAACGTATATGGTGTGTATGGGACATTATTACGTAATCTATTAGTAATCATCAGATATACATCCTCTGTGTGTTGTTTTATTACGTAATCTATTAGTAATCAGTATACACACCGTGATTTGCAATCTTTGTGGATATCTTAGCGGTGGTTTCCTGGTGAGCTCCAGCCTGTAGAGCCATACAAAGCTCAGGCAACTACACTGAGTAGAAGGCAGTGTAAGCCATCGTCCGAATGTCGTCCAATTGTTACGTGCCACCTCGTTCGAAGGGCAGGGGATCATCAAAGCCAGCGCAGAGGAATCGTGGTAGCAGTGGTTGCAATGTTGGTGCGATTCACAAGGGTTCAAGTGCGCAAATGGTAAGCTCGCAAGAGGCCTTGGACAGAAGAAGGCAACGGTTCGATTCTACTGGCAAGCCGGATACGGGCTATGGACTTATTAGTCGAGGTGAGGATAATAGGCTTCAGAGAGACGCGGATGCTAGGAGACGATACTTTGATGAGATACAGAGGGAATTTGCACAGTTGTTTGGTGACTTAGACTATGCTTCATTGGTAGATTCTGTGAGAGGTCTGTCGATGGAAGAGATTGTTGTCGGTGAATGTGGGAGCGATGCCTCCGACAAGCTATCACATGTGATGATATCCTTGAGTGAGTAGAGTACTGGGTGGAGTTTAATGCCACTGGACCTTACTAACGTAGAGCATAGGGAAACTACGGGAAGCATTGTTGAATATCAAGCCTGATGACTTCACCAAGAGCGTTTTTTTGTTCTCCATTCGAATCTCCTCGAGACTCGGACTCTATCAGACCTACATCCCATCCATAACGTATCTCTTGAGACACGACGAGATCCTCAGCAGAAGTGAGCTCAAGGAGATTACATATCTCTATTCTATTCATCTAGCTCACTTCAACGGTGATAATCTGGGTGCATTGGAGGTGTATTTCAAGTACAGTCCACAGGATATCCGTTTGAAGAGAATCTTGTTGGCATGGAGGACAAAGAACTATGCCGACTGGCTCGAGCAGTACCATGGGGAATGTGACATATCACGTAAGAAGATCATGGCATTTGGAGAATCTAAAATGATAACCCACGCTACGAATTGTATTCAGAAATCGTATTTCCAACTACCAAACCGTTACTTGGAATCACTTCTCCACTTGACACTGGACCAATTGAGGGATAAACATGGATGTTCGTGGACTTTAAACGGCGAAAACGTCATCATAAGAGTAAGGAAATGATACTGACGGGATCTATAACGTATATAGGTGTCACCATGGGTCTGTTTATTCATCATTAATACCAATACCAATGGCTTAGTAGGTTCATGTGTATGGGTGTCCGGGTTTTTGAGTGTCCGGGTGAATAGGTGTCCGGGTGTATGTCTGGATGTTTTCATGTCCCGCGTGGATAAACTACGCTTCCATTTTGACCTCACCTATACAAACAGAGGCATTTATAAGGAGTAAAACCCCGGGGAATCTTTACAGTAAGGATTCATCCAAGATGGAATCATTTCAAGCTATCGAGAAGATCAACTCCACGAGTAATCTCAGCGCAAAGCACTTTGAAGATGGAACGATAAACCTCAACAATGTCATGGAGGAGGTGAACTACCTCAAGCAACAAGTAAGCGATGTTCGACCCTGTTTCTCTTGTATACCGAGTGTACTAACGTTTGAAGATAACGAACATAAGGCAGGAGATTGCTGGCTTCTTAACGGGTCTTGCGTCTATTGCGCCAGATGCTAAGCGTAAGTGCTGACTTTTCCTATCTACTCCCGGTGCTTGTTTTTTGAGTGGGGGGGTAAGGTGATGAGACATAACTAACCAGAACACATGTTATCAGCTATACAGGTATTTGAGGAGAATGTGATGAGAGCAGCATCGCTGCAGAAGACTCTGGATGACTACGTGGAGCGTTACAAAAAGCTGCTGCCCTTGCTCGAACTCATACAGAGAGACCTGAAGCTGACTCCCGTGGAGAAACAGGAACCTTCCATCAAGCCTATTCCTATGAATGCTGCAACAGGGAGTGGATCTTCAACTGCAAGCACCACCATCACGGCCACAACTGCCTCGGCCAACGTTGCAAAGAAGCCTAAGAAAAGAGCACCGAAGAAGACCGCAGCCAATGCCAACCTCAAGCAAGAGGCCAACGATGGAAGTGAAACACAACCCATACTTCTATGATTGCATGTGACGATACAATGGAGCATGTACTGTATACCTAATCTAATGAAGAGCTATATCGACCTGGTTCATGGTAGAAGGCGTAGTACTCTAGAGAGTGTGTGGGTGTCCGGGTGTTTAGGTGTCCGGTTGTATGTCTGGGTGTATGTCTGGGTGTATTCTGTTGTGTCTCCTACCGCCCCGCTCACAGCCGCAAAAGAGCTCTCGAGAAATGCCTTTCAATGCTTGACAGAGATGGCGATGGAGACGACCATACGAGGCACTGTGGGCTTATAGAGAAGGAACAATGCTGCTGATCCTCGTACCACTGGTTCTGTTTGTTGTCTCCTCGGTCTGTGCGCTTGAGAATGGGATCGTTGGGTCGTACAACAAGGCCATCAAGGAGTCGTTGCTATGGGGAGCGTATCGGCCAAATGCATACGTGGGTATTAGACCACGTCTGCCACACTCGCTGATCAGTGGTCTGTTCTGGTTCAATGCTGATGATATGAACAGCATGAACTCCATCAGACACTACTGTGATCAAAATTTGGACTTCCAGGGTTTCGGGTGGGAGCATTATGACCCGAGATTCGGAGGTTGTCAGGTTATGAGGGATAACGAACTGGGTATCGACATCTCTACTGATTTCGTCAAGACTGACGATGGAAACTGGGCTCTGAGGGTTAGAGGAACACCAAGGAAGGGCTATGAGACCAAGACAATATCTATCATCTACTATACTTCACTGGAAGGCCCAAATTCAATGCTGGCGTCTGCTACTGGATATAAGGATGAAGGGTTCCCACCTGGACAATCCATCAAGCTCTTTGGACAGTCGATGGAACTCGGAGGGTTCGACCTGGACATCACAGATGGCCCTTCGACAAATGTACACAAGAGAATCAAGAAAAGCCAAATGTTGGAACCGGACATGAACCCAAGAATGACACACTACATGTCTCTTAACGTCCCTGATGATAATGCATGGAAAGTGACAGATATATACGGTGTCCTGCTACAGGATTCCATAAAGCAACTTGCTGAGAAGCACCATCAGACGAGCCGCACACCAGATCCATCTTCTCTTTTCACTCTGAGAAATTTGAACCATTTCGAAGGAAACCTTCACATGGTTCAGAAATTCTTCACTGGTGAATTTGAATTCGACATAATCTACAACAGTGGTGAATCTGAGACTAAGATCACGTCTGAGTCGATTCCAGGCTTGATCAAAGAAACAAGAAAGAAATTTGATGACAAGTTTGAAACAGCTTTTGACATTCAAGAACCTTTTAACTCTGATACGAAGTATACTACTTTTGCTAAGGAGACATTTGCAAATTTGCTCGGTGGTATTGGATACTACTACGGTGACCACCTGGTTGATCGTCATTCTGAGCTGAATGAAGAGACATATGACCAGATCAAGTTGGATGGTACGCTAGAAGGTCCGTTTGAACTGTTTACTTCCTGTCCAAGCAGAACCTTCTTCCCACGTGGATTTTACTGGGATGAAGGTTTCCATCTGATTCCAATGCTTGACTATGACGTTGATATCACTCTAGAAATCTTGAAAAGTTGGTTTGATCTGATAGATGACGACGGATGGATCGCAAGAGAGCAGATCTTAGGACCAGAAGCCAGATCAAAAGTCCCTGAAGAGTTCCAAGTCCAAAGTCCAAAGATTGCAAACCCACCAACCATGATGCTTGTATTTGCTAAACTACTCTCAAAGGCTAAGGAAGCACAAGACTCTAGAGGATTTGATAGTGGCCTGGAAGAACCTGAGCAAGTGTTGGAATACGGAGACTTGGACTTCAAGGACATTTCCGATGCGCATATTAAATATCCAGAGTTGTTGTTGGATTATTCTGAACATATTTATCCAAAATTACAACTTCACTACAACTGGTTCCGAAAGACACAGAAGGGTGAACTGGACGAGTTTGACCGTAAACCTTACTCCAATATAGAGGCTTATAGATGGAGTGGTCGCAGTTACACTCATTGCTTACCGTCTGGCCTTGATGACTACCCTAGGGCACCGGTGCCAGACCTTGCTGAGCTGAACGTTGATCTAATCAGTTGGATGGGTATAATGACAAGGGCCATGAAGGAAATTGCACAGCTATTGGGGAAGAGTGAAGATGCTGCTAAATATCAAAAGATTGAGCATGACATTCAACAGAATATTGAGGATTTACACTGGTCCGAAGATGACAAGGCATACTGTGACGTTTCTGTCAATAAGCACGATGACGATGCATTCTTTTGTTTCAAAGGTTATGTCTCCCTCTTCCCATTCCTTTTGAAACAGATGGCACCTGAAAATCCTCATTTGAAAGATATCTTGGAACTGATATCGGACCCAGAACAGTTGTTCTCTCCTTATGGAATTAGATCGCTCTCTAAAGAGGACCCTCTCTACAAGACTGGTGAGAACTACTGGAGATCTCCAATCTGGTACAATATCAACTATCTGGTTCTTGATGCGCTTCGCTATTACGCTACAGGTGAAAATGGCTCTAAACTTGACGAATCAACAAGACAGTTGGCTAATGAAACGTATACTCAGTTAAGAATCAACCTCGTGGACAACTGCTTGGATAACTGGAGCAAGACGGGCTATCTTTTCGAACAGTACGATGATGTCACGGGATCTGGACAACGCTCTAAGCATTTTACTGGATGGACTGCTTTGGTCGTTTCCATGATGAAGATGCCCCCAACTTTGTGATTCTTCAAAGCCTACTTTACCCTTTATATTGTCAAAGAGAATACAGACAAATAACTGTTATGACTTCAGAAAGAGCTCTTATGGAGCACCAGAGTAGCCAAGATAGGCCATGTCATAACAAACTGTTTAGCATATAACCTTCTCAATGGTTACACTACTTCCATAGTTGAAAAAGTGCTTCGCATACATAACATCAATCATAGGTTGAACAATTAAATAGAAAGCATATGGTCCTTTTATGAGTGGAACTAATGAACTTAATTGTGAGTAATGAAAAGGTCTCAGTATGTTTGGAATAGCAAACTATGAGATATTGCTCTAACATTGACGACTTGGGTAGACTGTTGGTTATGGTGCAGTAGATAAACATCCGAACACCCAACATGACCATAGGCGAACTTCATTGAGGGTACGTTGTTCAATATTCATGGTGAAGAAGAAGTTTAGACGGACTAATACGTACTCAAACCACTAAATATATACATGAGATCTCTTTCTTGGATATTATTAACATAGTGCTTGATGATTTTTTCGAGAAAATTATAAAAACAGATAAATCTATTTTCTTCCAGGAAAATTAATTAGATAAAGAACTAACAATCTAACGTGGAAATTAATTATATTTATGTAAATATTCTGACTAGATTATTTTGATATCTGATAAGCTTGAACAGCTACACTGAGTAGCACTGTACATAGTCCATCATATAGTTTGATGTGGGTTGTTAGTGCCTGTAATAAAGGAAGTTTTATAGTTATAGTCAACGGTTTTAACCGACGTTGTAGAGTATAGAACAATCAGAATTGACACCTCGAATCGAAGCACTTGAAATGAGAACTGGCGTAGCAGTCATTCGATTCAATGTTAGCTTATATTGGTGCTATCGGGAAGCTTTTTATAGCTCATGTGTGAGAATGGTTTGATTAAAGCTATCTCAGTAGTGTTGGGGTCCGAAAGGTACAATTAATACAGCTACTTAACATAACTTTATTCCAGTGCTTTCGAGTGCTTTGTTATTCCTCAAATGACAATAAACGGAATAAATGTTCCGAAATATTTACTCCAAAACCTTGGTGTACTTTCCAAATCACATTGTACTTTCTTCAGTTGCTTTTCAAGTGTCTGAGATGAGATTTACAGACCAACAAGCACCATCATCAATCGCTACAAAGAACAGTTGTACGGTTTAAAACCTCATAGTGGAGGGGAAAATCTCCGTCAAGACTGAAACCATTCAGCCAGCCCTTGACAATTTCAGTGATGAAATCACCTCGCAGATCGATGGATCTAGATTTGTTACATATGTTTATCAATTATTTGAGCTAATCATCAGACGTACTTCACTCATATGCCCAAAGCTGGCATGCCAGCTACCGACAACACAGTTACATCCAACAGGCCACAGCAAATCACCAGGTGAGTAGGATGCAAAATCAAAGTACATATCATCCCCCTTTTGCAATCCACCATGTGTCGTCACCAGCAATTACTGTGATGAGTGCATTTCAGAATCCAAAGAAGTCCCATCATCAAGCCACGTTACCCCTATACACTTTTCAACAGCCAAAGAGTCAGCTTACAGAATACCCAAGTAGCATGATCATAGGAGAGGATAGCATCGGCAAAACAGCCCCCATGCTACTTGTTTTTGGGGCTTTGAACTGTCATAGGTACCAGAATGATCCAACTTCTTGAAATTAGCACAGCGACAAAAGCCGGTATGTCTGCAATATTTGAGACAGCTTCACAGGAAACTTCCAAGTTGGTGTAGAAAAGCTATGTCAGCTAATATACGTTTGCCTGGGTTTGCGTCATCCTTCTGATTTGACATGGAGTATACTGTATGGAACCACATCGAGTGATGTTGATTAGGTGCTGGTTGCTCCCCCGATCAGGAAGTCCAAGCTGCAGCTTGACGCAGTTAAACCCGCCTCGAAATTGCAGACACCGATGTCGCCATGATCTTGGATAAGCACAAAGTTCCACCCTAATATCATCGACTTCTACAAGACTTCTCATTCATACTGAGGTGGTTCTATGTTCTTTGGACTAAGGCAGGCCACCACTGATGTAGAAGGATCTCATAATCTTGTTTCATACACCGAATGATGCGTGAGGATGACCTGTAGTAGATGGTGG
>NW_017963655.1:666007-777562 GCF_001661405.1 Williopsis jadinii
TAGGTTACTTCCTATTCTTTCAAGGCACATCCGAGACACACCTGAGACACATCCGAGACACACCTGCTTTTTGTTTTAGAGGATTACTTTCGTTTAATATTTCCCTCTTTTCACTATCCCCTCTCTAACAAAGATGCAATTCATTCATTATTTTGTTGGTCTCTGCGCCATTCACATGGCACTTGCAGCTCCAATTGTTGTCACAAGGGTCCATACAGCTGATGCCGTCACTGTCACTGAGACATATGATACGACTACAAATACTCATACTGCGCCAACAGTTGAGATTCTTGTTAGTGATGGCGTCTCTTACACGTTCACTCTCGATACACCAGAGAAAACTTTCTCTACAGCACAAACTGCCACCACAACAAACACAGTCACCACTTTGACACCATCCACTACATCTACTAATGCCTTCACTGTTGGAACAGTAAGTAGTACCACTGCGGTTACTACTAGTGAGACTGATAATGGTGCAACTGCCGGTGATAACGCTCAAACTACGACTCAAGATACTACCACAGCACCACAGACCACTGCTACTACTAGTGAGACTGATAATGGTGCAGCTGCCGGTGATAACGCTCAAACTACGACTCAAGACACCACCACAGCACCACAGACCACTGCTGCTACTACTACTACCCAGCCAGCGACTGAGACTCAAGAGACGACTGCTCACTTGCCGGAAGATGCAACTATTTCAAGTGTCGTTAAGCCAGTTGATCCAACTAATGCAGAAACTACTCCAACCACCACAGCCACTCCAACCACCACAGAGACCTCTCATTACATCAGTATACCAACAGTCGTTGCTTCGATAGCTACTCCAACTGCTGGGACCACAACAACCTCATCAACAGCGGAGGCAACTTCTACTGCAACTTCTGGAAAGCTCCCGTTGCCAAGCGCCATTGTCTATTCCCCTTACAACAATGACAACAGTTGTAAAGATTACGCAACTGTTCTCACAGATTTGACTATGATCGCAGGAACTGGTATTAAGAGCATCCGTGTTTATGGTACTGATTGCGGATCTATCCAAACCATCGAAAACGCAGCCGTCAATGTTGGTTTGAAGATTAACCAAGGTTTCTGGATCACATCTGACGGTGTTGATTCGATTGATGATGGTGTTACTGAGCTCATTGAATGGGCTACCTCAAACTCATGGGACGTTTTCGACTACATCACTGTTGGTAACGAGGCTATTCTATCTGGATATGCTACAGTTGACGAGTTGATTAGTAAAATTGCAGAAGTTAGAGCGAAATTGGAAGCTGCGGGTTACACTGGTGAAATCACTACATCTGAGCCACCTGTAACTTTCCAAAACAACCCATCCTTGTGTAATGATGCCTCAATCGACTTTGTTGGTGTTAATCCACATCCATATTTCGACACTTATTCAAGTGCATCCACTGCTGGTACCTTCGTCAAGGGACAGGTTGAGATCGTTGCTGGATACTGTTCAAAGCCAATTGTTGTCACTGAGACTGGCTATCCATCTGCTGGTGATGTGAATGGTGGCAATGTTCCAAGTCCAGCAAATCAAAAGCTTGCACTTCAAGAGATTTTGAGTGAAATGGACAACGCTGTAACAATCCTGACGACGTTCAATGACTACTGGAAAGATCCAGGTCAGTACGGTATCGAACAATCATTCGGGTCTATCCAGTACTGGCAATGAAACCCTCGAGTATGACTTTATTATTGTTTTGTTTTGATTACTTTTTTTTGGAGTTAGATATTTTCAACCCTTTATAGTTATTTCTTTGTATATTAATGAATAGGACATTTTTTCATAGTAAACAAAAAAATGGTAGAGAGCTGACGTTGATTTACTCTATGTGATATTGAACTATTCAAAGTCATACCAGGCGTTGTAGAAATAAACCACAGAGAATATGTAGAATGCAAACGCACCACTCAGAGTTACAGTTCTCATACTCAATCTCGAGGCCAAAAAGTGACCACCAAGCACAGCAATGGAGGAGCAGATAGCATGGCCAACAGTACCACCGAGAATAACGAGTCCATAGTCAGAACCTGCAGCCATTGCAATGGTCGAGACTTGAGAACGATCACCCCATTCAGCGAGGAAGACCATGACGAAGGTTTGGACCCATAATGGGGAAAAGATGGACGAAGAAAAGACCTTAAAAGAGTGTGCAAATGATGACATACGAACTTGGACCCACCCTAAATTTGTCTTTGGAGCTGGTTGAGTGACAGGCCCGTTCTCCAACTCGCTCATCTTACGATTCAAGTCAATGACGGAGAGTTCTTCCTTGACCTCTGCAAGTTCCTCCTCAACCCCCAAATTCTTCGACATTGCCAATCCATCCTTTGTTAGAGTGTAACCAAAGACCAGAAACAAGAACGAGGCCACGAATTGAGTGACTCTTTTTGAAAGTATTGTTGGTAGAGTATGTCCCAAGATTCCAGAAAGAACAGTCATAACAGCCAGCGAAGCGATAGAAGCCGTGAAGATCACCACTCTTGAATGACGCATCGCCATCAAAGCAGAGATCAGAAAGGTCTTATCACCAATTTCAGACACCAAGATCATGGAGATGGAGAGAATGAATGGGTTGACAGACTCGTTAGGGTCAGTTTTCAGCTTTGGTGAGATGTTAAACCTATCCAATGGAGCCACAGAGGATGAAGCCAACGACATCACAGTTGGCGAAGAAGAGCCCATTTTGGTGGTGGAGCCTTGGACAAGGTCTCTCTTACCAATGGACAAAGCATGCGGTTTGTCACTAACAGCGGAGCCTGAAAAGAATGCTAGAGCATTGACGACACCGAGAAAGAAAATAATATAGGTAAACCTCATGGCGAAGTTGATTTATTTCTTATGGTGGAAGAAGTGAAAGAAGTGAAGAAGGAAGGGAGTACGTGCTGGCAAAATTTTTCCCATTTTCTGTCGAAGAAGTTAGGAAAAAACTCACAGAAGGGAGTGTATAGATGATAGCTTAGCCGTAGATTCATCCTCCTACTTCTTCAGATCTGCTTTATGTCTCGTAGAAACGTCCAAGACGCGCGTGTCGGTGGCCCCTATGTGAGGTTTTTTATGCACAGTACCTTTTGATCCTGCGCTGACCAAAGCACATCAAACTATTCAAGAGGGTCATTGAAAGCCACAGTTATCTTCGCATCCATGCCAGATTGGAACCTGGACGAGCTCATTAGGAATTGAAGCAACCGAAAGCTTACATTTTGACGATTTTCTACTAGTGAAACTATCTATAAGCTGTCGTGATTGGGGCCTTTCCACAGCACTGCGTTGTTCCTGCACTTCATGCATGGCTGCTTTCAATTTCTTGGACCGTTCGGGAAAACCGTCGAGAAGTTGAGCCTTTACTACGGTTCTGGACTTGGTATTGATCGCTGGAGAGTGTGCTCCGCCATCAATTGGGGGCATTACACACAATGGTGGGTTTAAAAATAGCTCCATCTGCCTCTGCAGGTCCCCATTGCTTGTTGTAACCATACAATGTACAAGGAGGACAGCTGTGTAGGAGGAAGTAGTGTAGTGTTCACTGGACTGCCTGGCACTTGCTGCTGCAAGCTCTTGTGCTGTGGAATGATTGAAGTGGAGGGCTGGGAAGTGAGTGGTACGCTGTTACGATTGCCTCTCTTCCTCTGAACAGATCTTCAACTGGGCTTCAACTACTCAGGGGTAACGGAGAAGATCTATAAATAATCCAGCACACATAAGATGACTAACTACACAGAATTCCCAAAACAAAGTTAGACTTCGTGGCCAAGTTGGTTAAGGCGCACGACTGTTAATCGTGAGATCGTCAGTTCAATCCTGACCGAGGTCGTTTTTTTTTGAAACGATTTTCAATGGCACTGAGGCTCGTGCTGCCCTTACCGGAAAGCTGCTCATCGAGCAAAGCTTTCGAAGAGTTTTGAGCTACTGATCAATCACCACAGTTGTTTTCTATATATATAGCTGGAACAATAGAGACGACTATGAGCACAGCGGACGAGACAGAAGAGCAACTTATCGCGAGACACAAGAAGGAGCAGAAGAACCTCATTGCTACCGTCACAGGGCTGAAGAAGCAGGCCACCAAGTCCAAGCGTAAAGAGGTGAACAAGAAGTGCCTAGAGATGGAGCTCGACTTGAAAGAAAGACATGAGAAGGAGCTGAAGGTGAGTATGGTGGAACAGCGTACTGGGGTCTCATATACTGACAGTATCCATCCTGTAACCATAGGAACTAAGAATTAGAAACGGTGAAGAAGAAGCCGAAGAGGAGATCACGCCAGAGATGCTCTTAGCACAGGTTGAGATCGATGCAAAGGAGAGCGAGCCTAAAGCGGAGAAGAAACCGGAGACTGCTGAAGTACAACCGAAGCCGAAGCGTAATAGACAGAGGGAGAGATTACAGAGACGCCAGGCCGAGATTGAACAGAAGAGAGCAGAGGCAGAGGCAGAGGCTGCAGAGCAGCCTAATCTGAAAGAGATTGAACAAGAACATTTGGACACATTGTGTGCGATGAACAACCTAGTACAATTTGATATAAAGCCAGATGGTAACTGTCTGTTTGCCTCGATCGCAGATCAGTTGGAACAACGTCAAGGTATCAAGATTTCCGTACAGGAGTTGAGAACCAAGGCTGTTAACCATATCAGAGCAGATCCAAATACGTTTACACCGTATCTGTTTGATGAGGAGACCATGTCTTTGAAGGACATTAACGAATATACCGAAACCATTGAGAAGACATCCGCATGGGGGTCTGATTTGGAAATCTTAGCACTTGCAAAGGAATTCGATTGTCCAATCAGTATCATGATGAGTGGGAGTTCGACTATGAAGATAAACGAAGACGGTAATGGTGAAGAGTTAAAGTTGGTCTACTACAAGCATAGTTATTCGCTTGGTGAGCATTATAACTCGCTTCGTGATGCCAATTAGAATGTGGGTATTGATAACGAAATCACTAGCTTCCGATTGTGTTACCTGTTTGTACGTTAATTCCATCCATTCTCTTTTGTATGAGTTTCGCCCTAGTTCGTACATTTTCAACTTTCAAAAAGGCACCAAACAGCCTTAGAAGCTCATCATCATCAAACTGTACCATCTGAGTGAGCATGTCCTCCTCAAGGAGATCAGAATCAACAAGCCGCGAGAGGTCTCTGTATAAAGTCCTCAAATCCTGGACTCTCTTATCCTTAAAGTACTGGTCTCTCCAATCAATCTCTGATGGAACATTGGTCTTCGATCTCTTCAAAACTACCTGATGGCCAGCATCAGCAGCGTCAGGGAGAGGTCTTTTCACTCGAATGCCTTCTCCTTGGAACGTTTGATCGAGGCCTTGAGGATCAATGAGGCCCTGCACACTTGATCTAGTATCAACACCAAGCGGTTCCAGCCCCCTCCAAGGCCTTGTCGGATCGAGAACGATATCCCTAAGCCACATGTATCGAAGGTCGACGTTCCCTCTGAGGCTCTTCAGACACCGAGAGCGGAACTTAATCCTATAGCACTTGGTCTTGCACAGCAATGGCATGTACTCGTCCCAGCTCTTCTCCACGATCGCGACACATTCAGGCTTAATGCTGTAGTAGTTATCAGGATCCAACCACTCCTGCAACGCCAAGTACTTAAACATGGGCAGCCACGCCAGCAAGATCTCCTTCCTCTTCCCCAGGTTCTCCTCCGTGAAGGCATCCGGACACTGCTCACTCATCTTGTTCAAGATCGTTGCGAGCTCTTCTCGCACGTTCCTGGTCAATACGCTCGTTTGGTGTCCAGCGCATGCTGGTGCAACAGGGACGCAAACGTTGCACTCGCAGTATCTGTCCATATCCCGTTCTTCAAGCTCGAGGCACACATTTCCCTCCTAGCTCGCTGTTCTTCTTGGTGAACCTCCAAAGGGAATAAACAGCTAGAGAGAAGGAGACATATCACAACACGGGAAAATGCCCCAGCTTGTGAGAGATAAACAACGGAGGTGTCTGGGTTAACCCGCACACAAGTGCACACCACTTTTTTAGGTTCGCTTCCTCGCGCTCGTAACCACAGTAACGACGTAGACCGAAAAATGGTCTCGAGAGAGCCCGAGAAAGCTCATCGAGACATAAATGAAGCAGCCGAAGGAAGACGAAGAAGAGGACAACTGACCAGCCAGCAATGTTTAAGAGACTGTTCTGCACCACACGGGCCAGCCTTGCTAAGAGGGTGCCCAAGTCAAAGGGTAAATCAGCACCTACCAGCAACGCAAATGCCCTGTTAGGACGCCAATCTTCCAAATTGAGTGTTGGTATAGTGGGGCTTGCCAACGTGGGTAAATCCACTTTCTTCCAGGCCATAACCAAGAGTGCCATTGGTAACCCGAATAACTACCCCTTTGCCACGGTTGATCCTGAGGAGGCGATGTACACTGTGCCATCTCCAAAGCTGGAAGAGTTACGTGAGATATTTGGTTCCGAGAGGACCTTGCCGAGCTATCTCAAGATTGTGGATATTGCCGGTTTAGTGAGAAATGCTTCTAAAGGTGAGGGTTTAGGAAACCAGTTCCTGAACGACATTAGAAACGTTGATGGGATATTCCACGTTGTACGCGGGTTCGATAACGATGAGATCACACATGTGGAGTTGACGGTGGATCCAGTACGTGACTTGGAAATCGTGACCGATGAATTGCTGTTGAAAGATCTGGATACAGCTGAAAGCGCCTTAGAGAGGAATAAGAAGAGCATGAAGAGTATGAAGGCAGGGGACAGAAAGGAGCTTGAGAAGGAGAATGCCATTCTGGAAAAATTGACCAATATGATGATGGAAAATGGTCGTCTCTTGAACAATGAAAAATGGACTGAGGATGAGGTTGACGTTGTTAACAAACACAAGTTTCTCACTGCAAAACCAACAGTGTACCTGTTGAACGTTTCGCAAGAGGATTACCTCTCCGGAGAGAACAACTACATTGAAGATGTGAAATCCTGGTTGAAGAGTAACTCTCCAAAGGAGAAGCTTATCATGTTCTCTGCAGATTATGAACACTCACAGCTCGAAAAGAAAGACCGTAGTGAGGTTATCAACGAAATGGTTGTACAGATGAAGGATCAACTCAACTTGATAAGTTTCTATACATGTGGTAAGATAGAAGCTCGTGAATGGAACGTCAAGAGAGGATCCACTGCACCGGAAGGAGCTGGCATGATCCATACAGACTTACAAAAGGGATTTCTCAACGCCAACGTTTTGAAATACGACAAATTGATAGAACAAAAGGATCAGGTCATCAATGGAGAAGTGGAAAAGTCCATCAAATACGACAAAGTCGGCAAGGCATACGAGATCGAAGACGGTGACATCATTGTGATTAACGCAATTGGAGGCAAGACCAGATGAGAGTAAGACTACTCCATGGCTACACTTCTGTTGGCTTGTACATATATTCTCAGCTTATTTGAATAGGAAGATTTTATACATATCCCTTTACATAGGTGTTAGTACTCTCTAAGGCGTGAAGCATGATTCTCCGCTGCTTTTCTGGAATCAATTGGGAACATTGATGGTAAAATATCAGAGCGTTTGACAATATTTCTTCTCACGAACAGAAAAGTCGAAGAGCTGGGTTTATATTATAAAAAGTCACTAGGACTCGGTCTCATCATTTAGACATGAATGTAGCTCCTTCAATTGAAACAGGTCCAAGTTTCGAATCATAATCATTTGAAGATACTCACTCTGTTTTTCTCCCCATGGATTTAGAACCAGAGTGAAGTGTAAAGTAAAGAGAAAGAATGGAAAAAGTGAAATTTTTTCTCAATGTTGATGAGAATAACTTTCGTTGAAAGTTTTTTAGGGCTTGAGATTATATCTTTGTTCAATTAGGCATGACGATCCGTAACTTCTACGAATTTCGTACAAGGTTGTATAGTGTAGTGGTTATCACTTTCGGTTTTGATCCGAACAACCCCGGTTCGAATCCGGGTACGACCTTTTTTTTTATCAAAAATGTATCAGCTCCATATGAAGGTCACATCAATTCATGCTGAAGCGGACTGGCCAACTGTTTCGTACTCTTTGGGAGTACACTGACCAATCATTGGACAGTTGGTGCAACTCTGTGGTGTTTTTATTACATGAACTCACCTCTGCGCGGATATGCGTAACGAAGTGTTAAGGCTCTTAACCGTGATGCGTTGCGTATTATATGGCTCAATTATATTTCAGTGCCGTCTAGTTGGACGAATAGAAGTTATGGTATATGTTCCACTTATCTTACAATGGTATCTAGAAGATGATAGCAGCTAGACCGACCTTGTATGGAAACAAAGAATCATAATACTAGGAGCTATATTGATTTTATATGAAAGAAATTGTCTATCAACATGCAGCAGTCCTCTTTTACACTGCAGCGTGATACCTCATTACACCTGTTTTAGGAAATAAAATTCGCTCCTTTTTATGATTGGCTGGCTTCATCCCAGATTCAGTGGCTCGGTCACCATGTTAGGTGGCACGCTGGAAAGCCAATTGAAGATCCTTTGACGAAAATTACCAGTGAATACCCCTTCAAACATTTGAATTAACACCCTGCATCATACTACGTGCTGTTTTTTTTTAACTCCAGTTGGATTCCAGGATCACGAGTATTGTTGATCGAAATATTCAAGGGCCTAGGAAAGTTCTCAAAGGATCTCTTCATCAAGTCCAGTGAAACGTGTGTACTAGCGAGCAAAAAACAGTTGATTGTACAGAGATAATGAATACTTTTTGGATCTACTGTAGTCGAAAAAAATGAAGTATTTCTTTTTGACTTACTTAATTTGAATAGGCATGTTGGTGAGAACACGGTAGTGGTCTTTGAGTTTGATCAGTCGCAGCACTAATAGGATCATACACAATGCATAGCCTACTGCTTATTATTACGATGTTATTTCCCGTTCGAGGACGCAGTTCTGATTATAATTGAACATCGAAGCACGGCAAAAATAAGCTATATGCTACTACTCTATAAAGACGTAGGCATGCTTTTACATATAATTGCCCAAATAATAGCTCATTAGACGTCAAATTTCCCTAATTAATGGTCAATTATTTGATATACACCCGAATAATGTTTGAACAAATGAAAGCTTATATGCGCAGAACGGCATCAACTGTTCAGTGCGTGCATATCAGGCAGATTGTTTTGAACAGGAACATACATTCACAGAGGTTTACAAGATTTATGTGAGGTTCTCTTTGAACCTCCTTTGTCTGTTTTTATGCAATGGACAATTGAATAGATTATTATCACATTCCGTATGATGAACAAGGTTAGTAGTGTCGATGTACTGGTGTTGTCATAGGTGCTAAACACAAGGTTCTTGGTGTAACAAGGCCTTACTTATATTGATGGGGGTTTCGAGTAATTACTTCTCCTTTTCATTGAGTGTTTTCATGCCAACTATATGCTCCTTTAAGCTAGGCATCAACTCTTAAACTTCGCGTATAAGAAAGTCTCTAAGACCTCATTCTCTTTAAGCTTATTGAGCATTCACAGCTGTGGCCAAAATCTTTCTGCTGATGTTGAGAGTGCTTTTATGTATGTCAGGTTAAATAGAGTATACGGAAACTCAGCTAGTGGTTGTACTCTTCCTAATTCTGGGTGCAAGTTGATCTAAAAGATCGCATATCTGAACATATTGCTGTTGTGAATAATGGCCTCGCCATCTCCTCTCTTCAAAAGCAAGTATAAATACCCATGGCGATCGACTAGTTCTCGTAGGCTAATTAGTTCAACAGAAGCTCCCTAGGCCAAGAAACTAAGATGCACTTGTTCAATAGCTTAGCGTGTATTCTGCTATCTTTAACCACTTTTGCATGCGCTAAACCTCCAGAGAACCATAACCTGGAGAAAAGAGCATCTGATGTCCAAGGTATTGATATCATCACAGATATCAAAATCGTTGATGAGAATACGGGTTCTTCAAACACTTACCCCGGGAACTGGTTGACTGTCAGCGTCAGCTTCTTCAGTGAGATGCCAATTGATAAAGGTTCTTTCACGGAATTTTCCATTCCAGGTATCGTTGATGGACCAACTTCCGAAACATTGTCCGTTAAAGATAGTTATGAGACCTTTGGTCGTTTGACCAAGATCAACGTTGCAACAGGTAAATACAGAATTCAGTTCTCTGATTGGACCTCGGAAAACTACAACTTGAAAGGAACCATGACATTCAGTGTTCATCTGGAGGAACCGGTCACCCAACCACAGACTAAAGAAATCATTGCTTTTGCTGCACCAGATAAACAGTTCACATCCACTTTGAACATCATGAAGATGCCTGATGATTCTCCATTTGTTTCTGCTTTCTGGGATGGTGCAACTGAAAGTCCAAAATGGCTTATTGATGTTCCTGGAACCCTTGGTCCATGGGATTCGTTGGAGATATGGAATGAGAATCCATACGACTCAAGATACACCTATGTTTCAGAGTACTCCTACACCTTCAAGTGTGAAAACTTCAAAACCTCAATTGGATCTCAAAGAAATTCACTGGGGAATGCAACAATCTTTGAAGATGGACCAACTAGAACATCTGATTCTTACTGTGAATCAAGTAGTTTCAGTGCAAAATACGACACATCAATTGAATCTTCCGAAGTCCTGCGACTCAGCGTTGCTACATCACGTATTTGGTTTGCTACATTGCTCAATAATACCATGAATATTGTTATCACAAAGGGCTCAGAAAACCAGACATACGCTATTGACAGTATTATTCATTATGACAGTTTGAGATCATTCGATGAGTTCACTGGACAGAAGGATAGAGCATCAGCATCCTCGACTGTGGTGTCTTCAACCGAGTCATCGTCTTCATCTGAAGAGGAGTTAAACACAAGTGAGGAGACGTCGTCTAGTGATGATGACTTCTCCAGTGACGATACATCTTCGAGTGAAGAGACATCTTTGAGTGAGGAGCCATCTTCGAGTGAGGAGCCATCATCCAGTGAAGAAACATCATCCAGTGAAGAAACATCATCTAATGACGATGACTACTCGAGCCATGAGACATCCTCCAGTGACGAGACATCCTCCCGTGATGATGACTTCTCGAGTGAAGAGGTCATTTCATCTGACGATGACTCTTCAGCCGGAGGTGGCTCCTCAACTGTGGAGACTAGTACATCTTCAGATCTTCAGACTGACGATGAATCTTCAACAAGTGAGGACCTGCAATCAACTGAAAAAGAATCAAGTTCTGAAAGCTCAGAGAGCTCCACTCATTCATCTTCTGCTGGGAAACTCACTGAATCATCTGAGTATGTGGGATCAGTCACTTCGACCGAAGAATCATCTATAGAGTCAATCTCAGAGATAAGTGATCCCGAGTCCACAGCATCAAGCTCTTCTAAAGTATCTGATGTGAATACTGATACCGAATCGGTATCTACATCAGAAAGTGAAAGTTCATCAGAAGGCATAGTGATTCCAACTTCAACAGCAGAAATTCAAGAGCCTCAAATAACTGGCCAAATTGTTGAAGGGGACTATATACAATGGCGTATCACAATTCCAGGTGAACTTGGTCCTTGGACTAATGTTAGAGCCGAGGGATCTGCTGACGGCACCTTTGACTTTGTTAATGCTAGTTATGCTGTTGATAATGTTGTCTATGAACAAAGTATCGACTCACCAGATTATCTGGACTTGCAAACAGACCTGTATTCTGAAGATGGTGTTCTTATTGATATCGGTGGAGAGGCTGTTTCAGGAGATTCTTTCACTATTGCTGTACTTCTGACAATCACTACGCCTGATGAGAGGCTTATGAAGAGAGATACTAAAACCTGGACCTTGACCTTTACTGTCGAGCGTGAAGGAACTGCTTCATCGTCTTCTACATCGCTGAGCTCTTCAATTAATACTGTGTCTGAGAGCTCTGATGAACCGGTTACCTCTTCATCATCTGCAGACACAACGGTATCACCATCTGGTATCACCACCTCAACTCTCACTGAAGAGCACCTTGAGACCACAGTTGTGACTCTAACTGACTGTGACAACCACACATGTACCAAATCTTTGACTACTGCTGCTATCACCACCGTAACGACTACCATTGAAGGTGTTGTTACCACTTACACCACCTATTGTCCAACGAGTGCTGAGACACAGCACACTACTAAGGGACCAGGTGTCACCTGTAACGTCACCAAGACCCACCAGAGTGTTCCAGGCGACGACGACACTGATACAAAGCACGATGAAGAAGATAAACCAGGTAAAAGTCCTGTGCCAACTTGCAGAGTCACCAAAACCAATGACAAAAGCCAGGCAGCCACTGAGACAGGACATACAGATGCTGTAACCAAGACTACGGATGCTGAAGCTGTCACTGTCAAGACAATCACTTCCTGTGTCGAAGAAGTGTGTCACACCACCGAGGTAACAGAGGTTATTACAAAGAAGCCTGGTGAGACTACTGTATCAACAGTGCCAAAGAGTACTTCAGAACATGCGTTAGAAACAGTTACCACTACAAAGGCCACTGAAGGTGATGAGACAATCACAGAGGAAACAGTCATTCCAAAGCCAAAGGCTCCTGAGGAAACTAGTCGTGAAACTGATACAGTCATCACTGAACAAGTCACAGTAACTGCCACAACTGAAGAAGACACCAGGGATGAAGGCTCTGATGACTACAAGACCACTGTCGTTGAGCAAGTTCATGAAACACCAGAGGAACATACTGATACTGTGACAAAAGAACAAATGGAGACTGAACAAGAGCACACTACTACTACCAATCATGAGGGAGCTGGCACCACAGAGACTCTGGAAGACCAGCCTTCTGCCACAGTTGTGGTGGAGACCCCATTGAGCACTGTTCCCTCAGTGACAACGTATGAAGGTTCCAGTAATAGTATGAAGACGTCTGTCTTCTTCGTTATTTTTTCATCTTTCTTGATGCTACTGATATGAGATTCTGCCCAGTAAAGAGCTATTCACATTTCTTATCAATGACCTCTTTTGAATCATACAACTATTCTTGTATGATATTATATACAAAGTGAGGCCCTGACGTCTTCGTCAGAGCCTCCAGATCTAATGTATACGATTTTAAACTAGTTTTAATCATCATGATATCGATTCAACATGGATATACCGTGCCACGCAATAAATAAATAAGCTGCTGGAATAAATAAAATAGAGAAGCAAATAAATAATAAATAACAAATCATTAAACGTATCAGGCGTGTCTAATGTCTGTTTCTATGTTACCCAAGATCGACAGCTCCATCTGTCTCAGCGTCTCATCAAAGGAGGCAGAGTCAAACTTTGGTTGCTTGCGGTCAACATCCTCCAGAGCATTGGTGAATGTAATCAACTCGCGGACGTTCTTCATCGGCAGGAACTGCAATGACGATAAATGTTCTCTAATCTCGTCACACTGGTCAGTAGAGCCCTTCAATTTACACATCTGGTAGTCGTGTAATAGTGGCGACACCAGCGATTGCGGGTTTTCAAAGTGTTTATCGGTCAGTATAATTACAGAGATTCCAAATCTCTGTGCAAGGTTTACAAACATCTCTGATTCATGTGGAGAGTTCACAACGAGGTAATTCTTCAAATTGAAAGCCCTGTGGAGTGACGAGCTCGACTTCAAGTACCTCTCCATCATAGTCGCACTCAGGTGCCCGTCCATGCCGTTAATAACCTTGGAGTAGTTTATATTTTGCTTATGGTGTTTTGAGAAGAGGCTCTTGTTCGACGACCGTAGAAGTGAGCCATAGAGAATGGGTGTAATGCCCAGCGACGCAAAGTAGTCACCTCTAACCACTCCAAAGTCCAGTCCGGAGGACTCGTGCACATGCTTCAGCAGAGAGATACCGTCACCCGTGAGTCTTACATGTTTGATCATATAATCCTGGAGCCTGGCCATCGAGCCCCTTGGGTCTCTGCCAAAGAACTCACGGATCTCCTCGGATCGTAAGAATGGGTAGTAAACCTTGGAGTATAGCTTGATCAGGTCTTTGTAGTCCAAGTTGCCAGTGTTGTATCCTTTCATCAGCGACTCAAACGACTTCTGGAGAGCCTTTAGCTCTCCATGGGAGATCAGCTGCGTCTTCCCATTATCAAGCAGTGCCCTGTTGATGTGCCATGTCTGTGGCTTCTGCTGGAACAGCACAGAGTCATGGATATGGAGCTTCGTCAGATGTGGCTTCGGTCTTAGTGATCTAAGCATTTGAGCTTATCTTTTATGGTATTCGATGGGCTAAACGGTGTTGAAAGAGAGAACAGGACGAGACATAATTACTTCAGCAAGGGGACGCTGTCTCCATGGGGATTAAAACAAGGAAAAAGGCCTAAACGGGAAATTACCATAAAGGGAATACATCCGGACATATTATATACATCCGGGCACCTCACCCAACACCCAGACACCACACCAAAACACCTGCACACCACCTATACGTGCAAAACTTCTTCCGATGAGGACGTTGATGTTTCAATTTTGGGCAGGAGGAGCTCTCCACGGGTCCACCACGCTGCTTCTAACACTGCTGGAGAGATGCCTCGTGATCCATTGATCGGCATAGTCGGCAAGCCATCGAGCGGGAAGTCCACAACGCTGAATTCGCTGACAGATGCTGCTGCTAAAACAGGGGCCTTTCCCTTCACAACCATTGATCCTAACAAAGCTACCGGTTATCTGCAGATTGACTGTGCCTGTAAGAGGATGAACAAAGCCGAGCTGTGTAAGCCGAACTACGGTTGGTGCACCAATGGTAAACGTCATGTTCCTATCTTACTGTTGGACGTTGCTGGGTTGGTTCCAGGGGCTCATCAAGGCAAAGGTTTGGGTAATAAGTTCTTGGATGACCTCAGACACGCGGACGCGCTGATCCATGTTGTCGATGTCAGTGGCACCACTGACGCCGAAGGTAAGAACACTCGAGGCTATGACCCACTGCAAGATGTTGAATGGTTGCAAGACGAAATCAGACTGTGGATTGAAGGCAATCTGAAGAAGAGATGGGGCTCAATCGTCAGAAGACATACTGCTACAAAGAGTCCTATTGTGGAGACCCTGCTAACGCAGTTCGCAGGTTACTCTGCGAACAGAGAGATGGTGGCTCGTGCAATGGACAGGCTGCAATCTGTGGGGAAATTGGAGGAATGGGACGATGCAAAGATCACCGAGGTGGTGAAGGCATTCATGGCGGAGAAGTTCCCTACAGTTCTGTCTTTGAACAAGATCGACCACCCAGATGCCGATAAAAACGTCAGTAAGATCATACTGAAGTACCCTGATACCAAAGCAGTGCTCACAAGTGCAATCACGGAAGTGTTTCTTAGGAAATTGGCCAAACAGGGCTTCATTAAATATGAGGAAGGCACTGAGTTCATAGATACAAAGGAAGACCTTCCAGACGACCCAGACCTCAAGGAGCTGGACGACAAGCTAAAGAATCGGATTGAGAACATTCGTGACTTGGTTCTATACAGATTTGGATCCACAGGCGTGGTTCAAGTACTACAAGCAGCTGCAGAAGTTCTACAGCTGGTTCCGGTATTCACCGTGAGAAATATCCACACCTTCACTTCCGGGAACGGAACCAACGTGTTTAGAGACTGTACGCTCATAAGAAGAGGCACTCCCGTGGGTAAAGTGGCGAGATATATCGTTGGTGATGTCACAATTGCGGCCGTGGAAGGAATTGGCGGACAAAGGGTGAGCGAGGACGATGTCGTTGACATCGGCAAGAACGACATTTTGTCCTTCAAAGTGGTTCCAGGTGGTAATAAGGAGTGAAGAACATACAAAGCATCCCAAGATGTGGTTTAGATTAGAAAATCAAATCGTGCGGTCATTATAATATAAACGTTAACAGTGTAGTGATGGTGCAATGGAGCAAATAAAGATGCGAGAAATACATGTTAAAGATGCCAGTTCTGATGTTTGGATCACTTCTTCTCCTGTGGATAGCAGTCGAGCTCAATCTCCTCGTGTGTTGCCTTGCCGTAAGATGCCTGTTCACTGGTATCACCACTAGAAGCAACAAACTTGGCTTCTGGGTCACGGCCTTCTTCAATCTCAATAACCTTCTCAATATATGTCTTCAGCAATGGAGAACTCAAGTCTCTGTGGAATTTCTCAGGACCGATGAATGTGGTTATAAAGACGTAGATGAAGACTGCACCTGTGAAGCAAGCAATGGTCTTTGCATAGTCGTACTTGATTGGGTTACCTTCAGCGTCCCATTCCAATGGCCAGAGCTTAGCCAATCTTGTTTCAATGGTGGAGGAAGCAGAAGAGGCCAGGTTACCTAATTGATAAGCAAGACCAGAAACCAAGGCTCTTGCGTCTGGAGGAGACAACTCAGACAAGTGAATTGGCAGGACACCCCAGACACCGATGACTGCGAAGAAGAGGAAGAAACCACCACCAAGAACGGCACTGTTGTTGTGCATCATGTACGCTGGGTAGACGAAACAACCACCGATAACACAGCAGATGAGGATAGCCAGTCTACGGCCAGTGACTTCCATAAAAGTACCAGCAATCAAACCACCGCAGATGGCACCCAAGTTGACCACCACAATGGCAACTGTTTGAGCATCTAGGGACCATTCCAGCTGAGAACGTAACATGGTTGGATACATATCTTGGGAAGCGTGAGTCAAGTAGTTCGTACCAGCAAGCAAAATAACCAAGTAGGTGAATAGCAGCCAATCCTTCTTGAGCATGGCCTTGACTGAGCCCCATTTCGTCTTGAGAGTTGGCTTGACGTAAACTCCAGCCTCGATCTGATCTTGCTTGATCAACTCTCTGGCTTTCAAGACACGGGTGAAGTAACGAGTCTCTGGGAAAACCAGTCTCCAGCAGATCAAGATGAATGGGAAGCAAGAGGAGAACCAGAAGAGGGCCTTCCATGAATGCTTTGTGCTTTCGAAAGCTCTCCAGAAGATAGCTGCGAAGATCATACCAAAGGCATAGGCAGAGAAGAACAGACCAGATAAGAAAGAACGGGCTTTCAATGGGGCATCATCCATGGACGTTGCGGCAGCGGTGGCATAGGTACCACCCATGGCAATACCTGAAATGGCTCTGACGGCCATAAACTGCTGGTACGTCTGACAGAATCCCGTACCAATCTGAAGAGCACAGAACATGGCAGCAGTGGTGATGAATGGCCATTTTCTGGAGTAGTTATCAGTCCAGAGACCAAAGATAACAGCACCTGCGGAACGAACCATAAGAACAGCAGACAAACCCCAAGTGATGTCAGCTGTGGAGACGTCAAGAGACTGTGCGATATAAGTACCGGAAACAGCGGTCAAGAAGAAGTCAAAAGACGCTGAGAACCAAGCAACAAACCCCATGAAGAAGAAGTTCCAGTTGTTCCATGACATTTCTCTCAATGAAGGTAGCGGGTTCAGATCTCCGACTGCGTGAAGATGGAGATGGGTTAGAGACGTGAATCTTGTCTTTGAATATTCAACGATATTTGGCCAGTTGATGATGATTTCTTGTTCATCTTCGATGACAACGTCGTCTGGGTCCTCGTGGATAGAGTCCTGACGAGTTACTGACTCTTCAAGTTTGTGCATTGTTGTATATGTTGTATGAAGTATAAGGCTGAAGTGTAAGTGAACCTGGGAGATGTTGGGATCAGAGCAGGATGTTGGTTTGTATTTATACTAATCACGCTGTAGCCGACGCCAGTACGAATCACATAGACAACCTGAGTGATTAGGAAACATGGGTCATTGGAACCTGTGAGTCCTCTGACTCCTGGCTTGCATGGCAATGAGTGCACACCTCCAGCCAGTCAGAGATTGGAGCTGCATATCGTGCGTGGCTTTCCCTAGCCTTGTGGTATTTGAAAGAACAGGTGTGAGGCCTTATGAGGGTGTGGCTGATCACAGAGGCAAAGGATATTCACCGTGTTTAAGGTGAAAGCGAGCACGGACTCCCGCAACTTCGTGATCCGCCAGAGAACCTCAGTGCATATCTGAGCTCTGAAGCTCTCGTCTTGATACTAGCGAATCACCAGTGTGCCTGAACGACCAGCTCAATTGTCCATGGAGTTAAGAACACTCAGACAAGACACATAAATGTCCACGACATGTGAACAGAGCGGAACCGTTTTAATTTTACATCTCAGCGCTACCAAAGTGCCAGTAGAAAAATTTTCTGCTGCTGCGTTGACGCACGAAATATTCCGGGGTACACGCACCTCAAACTCTAAATGCGGTACAAACTCGAATTAACCGTTCGCCCGCTGTGCGCAGTGGTTGAAGGGTTTTAAGCACTGTGTTGCTATCGAATTGTTATACAATCGCAGGGCAAATTATGTGACGTTGTGGGTGGCGTAAATTGCGAGGACGGAGTTCTGGGAAAGTCGTAATGCGATTGACAAGTGTTTCCTTACAGGATCGGCTCCAATCTACCAAGATCGATGGATCTGGAAGCTTGGTATTGTGTGTGTGTGTGCAGCAATGAAGCAGTGTTGGAGTATTCAACACTATAGGTTTGTCTACGCTTTCCGTGTATTGATAACGGGTGTCGTATCCCTTTGCGCAATGGTCCTATTGGAGATATAGGAATGGTCTTCCACTTCTCCGGTTTAAAATCGTTTAAAGGTTTTACGGTAGACTTTTTTAATGCCTAAACAGCGGTGTTTTCCAGGTTTGGTCGGTACGCCAACCTCGCAAATTCCGAATTGGGAAAAAATAGCCTACCGTGAGCTGCTTTCTCCGGCGTGCTCGTGTGGTTTACCCTTTGCGACAATTTTCTTCTCTCTAAAAGAGATGGTAGTTTTTCCGATGACTTTGACACAAAGCGGTAGAGGCCTGTGGCACCGTGTAGATGGCTTACAAGATGGTTATAGTAATTTGTTCAGCTTTATCTAAGTAATCTTTGGAGATAGAGAGTCGAATCACTTTTTGGCAAAGGTGCAAACGGATCTTTCATCCCGAGCCATGATTCAAAAGGTCAGCATGGACTATTTTACTTCTGACGAGTCATCGACTCATATTGTATATGACTTTTGCTGCCTATTGTTCATTTGTGAGGGAACAATCGCGTGGGGGTTGGGTAATTTTGTTCGAAAGCGGGAATTTTTGAGTTTCAAAAACGCAACTCTGCGAGGAAACCCGTGGGGGTAATCCATCTCGAGGGCTAACTACTCGCCATCACTAAGTTGCTAAGCAGTGAATACCAACCATTGGTGACCACGGAATCCAAGACGTCGTCTCGACCGGCATGATATGGTTTGACAGACTCACTACTGCTTCCAGGGACATCCCCATGTTCTCTGTTTCTCAACTGTAGTTAGTAGTTGGTACTTGCACAACAGGAAAATGGTGCCACCCCACGCAAAAAAAGAAAAGAGTGCTATAATCGGTAACCACCAAAAGAAAGGAACCCCGTGGGGGCAACGAGCTTAGGAAACGGGGCAAGGGATGTTACCCTACCTTGGATATGTCACGTGACGGTACCGCGAATTCGTTTTATAAACACCTCACAAACGAAAACAGAAAAAACTTTCAGTCGTGATCTTTCTTCCTCCATCCACCTTTTCCTTTTCTCTTTTCCTCACCAACCAGGAGATCAATATCAAATTTTTTAGAAGAACCTCTGGTTCTTCTTTTCTGAAATTCATAACGTACATGGTTCTTGCCTTTTACCAGAACCATCCGGGTATTGTCTTCACTTCAAATGGTTGTGTCCATTGGCATTTTTTGGAAACCTTTTTCTGTTTTGATAGGGAACTCTGTCCTTCTCATAACCTTTTTTAAAATTTTCTCCATGAGTGCATGGATTCATTTTAAAAATGTGGATTTTCGCTTGTGATGGCGGAGTTTTGCGGGAATGCTTGCGTTAAAATGTCGTTACTCAGGGCTCAGAACCTTCCTTTGGGCAGTACATACTGTGTGTATCTTGCGCACCGTAGCGCTGTCGTAAAGTGATACTGCTCTTTTAGCCATGTGTCATGGTGTATTGACGTGACCTTGATAGCGGTGGTGGATTTGCTTATAGCTGAATGGTTTAAATCAGCACAAAGTTGGTAGTACACAGTGCGGTGAGCACTTCCTCATTATATAGACCTCATGGCGAAGATGTCTCATAGATATCTAATACAAAGGGAGTAAACGTGCAGTGTCCACCACTACGGATTACCTTGGGGAAAGCCCCAGTCTGGGGGGGGGGGGCAACGTAGTTACTGTATCAAAAACAGTCAAAACTTCTCCAGAAAAATCATGAATTGCGTAGTATGAGTTCCAACAGTATTATAGATGCACTCTATAATGAGCTTTTCTGACAATATTGAGCAGTACATTTTCAGAAATAAAAAAGCTCTACACAATCGAAAAATGAAGCGACACTAGCATTTATTCATGGTAAATCAATTATCAAGACTCGACAATCAAGTAACAAGACTCCAAGACCAACTGCAATTATCGAACGACTCAACTATACAGTTAAAGGTATTTCCCACACTCATCAGACGAGTAATGGATAGTAGTGGGTATAGAAACACCCGGACACCGCACTCCTGGCCCGCGCTATCTTCGCTCTTTTCCGCCACATTCCAGTCCCATACGCGCGCGTTTGTGGGCCTAGCCTAGTCCCGCCCTAGTCCCAGTCTAGAACGTTGCCCATTGAGCCACTTTTTAGTTCCACCTTTGTTTACCCAATGCGGAAACACACACGAAAACACACACGAAAACACACACGAAAACACACACGAAAACACACACGAAAACTCACACGAAAACACGTACACACGCGCGTAGAAGACGCCGGGCCCCCAACCGCTTGGGCACTACAACCACCACTGGGGACTGTGTCAGACATCCTTGTTGCTGCAACTCAACTCACAAACCAGCGATTCACTTTAGACCACCCAGTCTCAACTTGCAACCCAGTCTCTACACGATTGGCGGGATGTACCGCCACCGCATCTGAGACTTCGCCTAGTCCACCGGTGCTCTCCCTACAACCAATGGCCTTTTAAGATTAAGCTTCCATCACCGTACATAAAGGAGCAGACACAGAGGTATTAAATATAAACATTAAGCACATCGAAACCTTTTTCGCTCCCTCTCTGCCTTGCCGCCGTAAACTTGTTGATGTCCCGCTGCCCCTAAAACGTATAAACTGCGCTCATCGTAAAAACGTATACCGACAAAAAGCAAAAAAAGTCCCTCCTCGAAGATTCCCCGAGACGGAAAGTTTTTTTTTAGTCTAATTATCATACGCGTTTGTTAATCATCGACACATCATCCGTTCTTTCTATCACAGCCAGTGAAGACAGAGAAGTGGTGTACATTGCCGCTACAGACGCTCGAACCATGGCTGCTCCAATGACATCTTACGCCTCGGCGGCTCCATCAACATCGTGGGCCTCACCATCAACCACTTCCTACGTGAACATATACGTCCGAGAGACGTCGTCGGCCGGCTCCTCGAGCTCTTCGCATTCTCGTTCATCATCGTCAACCTCGTCGAAGTGCACAGATGCCCAGTACTGCCAGACCGGTACCAACATGACAGGCATGACCATTGGGCTGGCGGTTGGTATACCGGTTGGAGTGTTTCTGCTGATCATCGCAGCGTTGATCTTTAGAGCGTATCGGAAGAATAAGAAGGAGACCAAGGAGGAGATTGATAATGATCCGGACTTCTATGGCGACTCCACGGCGCTGCCTGACTATCCAACGTCCAAGGCGTTCTATAACGGCGAAGACTCCCGTTCTTTGTATTCGTCCAGCCTTCAGCAGAACAACCCATTTGCCGAGTCCGCTAGGTACCCGTCAGGGGCATTCTCAAGCAGAACAGCAGGTGCCGGTGGACAACAGCAGGGCTCGCTGTACAACTACGGCAACGGCCCTCAGTCCTCAGGAGCCATCTACGATGCCTTTTCACTGCCATATGAGCAAAACCTGGGCTCAAAGCATTCGCTGGATGAGTTTTCAAGACATATGGGCTCAGAGTACCAAGCGTACCAGCTGGCTCAGACGACTTCAAGATCGACTTCGAGACCACACTCGCCTTATATGACGCCGAACTCAAGCTCGTGGGACATTGCCGGGGGTCGTAATACGTCGAGAAACCTGATGATTGAAAAGACCAACTCTGATGAGCCTACGACGACTTCACATTCTTCCAGATCATTCCCAGAGAACAAGCACGTTTCACCAGCGAGAGGTTACGATGTTGATGAACATCCAGTCGAGGATGGCGATGTGAAGGGCAGAAGACGAACCCTCCACGAGGATGAACACCCTCTTGAGCCCCAGGGGCTCCACGACCCAAAGAAGTCCCGAGACTTTGATCACGATAAGAGACGGAGCGACTTGTCATTTGTTGAGAACGAGCCTGAACGGTTGAACCATAAAGTGGTTGCGTTTAACGAGCCAGTGAAGGAAGAAGGCGTAGAGGAGGAAGAGGATGAGGATATCAAGAGAATGAAGAGTGTTTACAGGGTGTATTTTGATAGGGAGAATTCGATGAAGAGTACAAAGAGTGCTAAATCTACAACAGTTGAGGAAGACGAAGATAGAGTACCACCATTGCCAGATATTAATGTTCAAGGCTTGAATGAGGATGAACATGGTGTTCCACCACAAGCTGAGAGTAGCGACGAGGATGATTTCCACTTTGACCAGGCTGAAGCTGGCTCTAAGAATAACGATACTCTAGGAGTCTCTACACAGAAGCCTCCAAGAGCAGTTTCATCGATTTACTCAACTGTTCCCTTGCAGTTTGGTCAAGATCAACAGCGTTATCCGCAAGCCCCAGAACAGTCCTATCAGCAGTATCCTCAACAAGACTATCAGCAGTATCCTCAGCAGTATCCTCAGCAGCATTCTCAGCAGTATCCTCAGCAGTATTCTCAGCAGCATCCTCAGCAGTTCCAATCATCACCTCAGCATATTTACCAACCTCACAGACTCCCATACCAACAACAACAACATTCGTCGTCATCATCTTCGTTGCAAGAGCCTTTGGATAAGATCCCAAATCCAAGTCGCATAGACTATAACTCGATTGTCTCGGATACCCAATACGCTCCAACGAAATCGTTAACAGGTGGTACTCGTCCACCAAAGTTGGCTGTAAAGCCTTTCAACCCATTGCATTACTCTGATCAGATCTTTTCACCAACGTCACCTTCGTCACCTTATTCTCCCCAATTCCAGCAACCTCAACCGTCATCAGCCTCTACAAACGACCAATCAATACCTTCACCTCATCATATAAGACAGAGTATCGTGATGGTGAATCCTGTGGAGATTGGTAAGCAAAAGCTATACAGACCTGCTGGATCGTTCCAACAACAGATGAACAGTGCCAACAGCTCGAGAGCTGCAAGTTTGACATCGCAAAGCTATGCACCACCACCACCTGCAAACGTCACCTCCACTGATTTACCACGGTCAGGTTCACAGGCTGACTTGCGGAAACAACTAGGTTCGAGTGAGAATTACCACTTCAACTGAATATAGGACTCTATTTCTATGTTATTACCATCTTATCTACAGTCACCACGAGAAGCTAAATATTATACTATAAGCATTCTAAAGATAGAAGCGTAAATCATGCCAAGTCAAAGTCATCAATCTTGTTTCTGTACTTGAGAACATTCTGCTTGATCTTACTCGTGTCGACCCAGGTTAGATAATCCTCCATGCTTCTGGAAACGAGATAAGCAGGGTCAGTTATTACGTTTGGACCTACTCTGACGTGTCCTTGTTCCACAAACGTCACGGCATCTTTCATGTTTTGACTCATCCTCAAACGACACATCACAACCCCAATTCTACGACGGCATATCGCACTCACTGTGACCTTGTTCTCCAGGTCCGAGATCTTGGACTTTGTAGAGAGAATACCCATGCTGTACAGCTTCTCCAGTAGCAGCTGCTCATGCTTGATACGGACAGGGTCATTCGGCTGTAGTAGAGATAGCTTGTGAGCCAATTTCCGGATATCACCACAGATCTTGTTGTACTTGTGATAATCCTCACGGTTCTGTATATGGTACGTTCTCATCACCTGCGCATCTCTATGGCCCTGGTCTTGTTTCCAGTCCAGGAAGTCCACTTTCTTCAGGAGCTTCTGCTCATGATGCTTCAACTTTCTAACCATCGTTCACGTCTGTTTGCCCCTGTATATACTGACCCAACGGCTTACAAAGATCTAAGCGTATTAGTGAGGAAGAAGTACTAAAAAAAATTTCCCGATGAGCTCCCGGGGGTGAAATCCGAGGGTGAAAAATTATCGAGTTCCGACCGCTTCCCTCCCGTTCTCCTCCGTCAACAAAAAACTTCTTCTTCGAGGGCACCGAAGGACGGGACACAGCTCAATTACAGAGCATCTTGAATAGTTTTGCCAGTGTTTTGACAAGTGGAGGAAGACATGATGCTTTTGAGATCAGTGGGCAGCAAGAGACTCTTTTCGTCGAGCTCGCAGAGGTGCTCGAACATTGGTATGAAGGCCATTCTTGTGCCACAGGAGGTGTCCATTGAGATTCAGCCTCTGAAGCAGAGCATTATAAAAAGAAAAGGTAGATCCTTGCTCACGTTGTCACAGCAGGCCAAGGTCAAGGGGCCGAAGGGTGAATTGACACTGGAGTTGCCGGATTTTGTCGTCTGCGAAAGAGACCATGATAAGCTGACCGTTTCCGTCAAGGACTCCGAGAACAGACAACAGAGAGCTCTGTGGGGGACGATGAGATCTCTGATCAACAACCACGTCATCGGTGTCACCGACGGCCACCTGTCGATCTTGAAACTTGTCGGTACTGGTTACAGGGCCCAAGTTGAACAGAAGGACGGTAAGCCGTTCATCTCTGTCAAAGTCGGTGCCTCGATCCAACAAGGCCTCTTCATCCCAGAGAACCTGACCGTGACGTCACCAGCACCAACGAGAATCATCGTGGAAGGTGTTGATAAGCAGCAGGTGAAGCTCTTCGCTGCCAGACTTCGTGAGTTCCACCCTCCAGAGCCTTACAAGGGTAAAGGTATCTACGTGGACGACGAAACCATCGCTTTGAAGGCCAAGAAGATCAAGTGATGGGCCAACAGCTAAATAGATCCTATATCAGTAGTTCAAAACTCAAAAAGATGTACATAGTATGGAAGAACACACCATTGTATCGGTTAAACTAAAGTGCCATTTTGGTGCCATGTTGGAGACACGGGACAGACACGGGACAAACATCCAGACACCAAAATGTCCGAGTAATTTTTTTCCTTCCCTCCAACGGACGCCCAATGAAAATGTCCCAGTGCCACTTTGTCTGTATACAGAAGACTTAGTTGAAGAGACAAACCACCTCCCTCGCACACAATGAACCCTCTTCTCTTTAGCTCCAGGGTCCTCTCGCTAGGCTGTCGTCAGTTCCCGAAGTATGTGCGTACTGGAGCCTCATTGACGGCTCCTTCCACGGTGACGTCTGAGGCTGTCGCTGATTCACCAGAGCACTCACAGGAGAAAGCTGTTGAGAGAAGAAGATTACCGTTGAGAACCGGGCTGTTAGCTCTGAAACGTGGCATGGGCCCATGGTTTGACCAGAAGACCGGAGAGACTTTCCCAGTTACCGTGCTGGAAGTCAACCAAGTTGAAGTTATCTACAACAAGACAAGAGAGGTTGAAGGGTACTGCGCTGTGCAGGTTGGCTACGGTGCAAAGAACCCAAAGCGTGTCTCTAGACAGCTACTTGGACACTTCGAGAAGGCCCAGGTCAATCCAAAGGTGAAGGTTGCCGAGTTCATGGTGAAGTCTGAAGAAGGGCTGGTACCTGTGGGCACTGAATTGAAGGCGAGCCATTTCGAGGTTGGCCAATATGTTGACTTGAAAGGTGTATCAAAGGGTAAAGGCTTCGCCGGTGTCATCAAACGTTACGGCATGAAGGGTCAGCCAGCGTCGCACGGTACATCACTGACACACAGATCAGGTGGTTCATACGGTGCTAACACCTCGCCAGGTCGTGTCTTGCCAGGACAGAGAATGCCAGGCAGAATGGGTGGTAAGAGCTCTACAAAGCAAAACTCGCTTGTTGTTGATGTTGATGCTGAGAACGGTATCATCTTGGTGAAGGGACACGTTCCAGGACCAAAGAACTCATTCGTCAGAGTAACAGATGCCATCAAGAAACTATGAGTTACAGCTATATATAGTTGCCCATTATTATAATCATGTAAATACAAAGCTTTCTCTTTAAACCATTTATTTATCAAGAAAAACACACATAAACAGGCATGGGATATGATCAATCGTCATCTAACTCAGATGGCTTCAACAAACCACCAACCTTGGAGGCTCTTTCCCTCTCAAGTCTTTGCTTCTCCAAGAGTGCGTTCTCGCGATCTTCAGCAAACAGGTAGTCTGTTTCATCACCACCGTATTCTTTGATCTGAACGAGGAAATCACGCAAGGTGCCTTTGAACTTGGAGCCATCACGGTGTTGTGCAATTAGAACCGTTACAAAGTTTTCCACTTGAGCAGTCTTCAGGTGTGGGAAGGCATTGGACAGCATGTTTGAAATGTACTCCTTGACAAATGCGGAATTGGAAACACCGGCTGGTGCTTGTCCTTCTCTATACAATGGTTCCTTGATGTATCCACTTTCAACGAGATCGATCAACTTTGCCAGTAACTGAGCTTGGAATTTAAATCCTGCTTTATGGTCGGAGTCGGTAATGACATAGAACGTATCAGCCATGATTGGGAAGTAGAAATTTTGATAGAAGGCAGTAGTGAAAGGCGTTGATCCAAGCTTCTCAACGTTCTTGAGCAGCTCAATGGCTAAACCCAACCCACTGTTTTCAACTTCAGTGTTGTTGTGCTTGAAGGACCACAGAATAGCATTGACAAGAAGTTGGAATGCATCACCTGAAAGTTGTAACAAGGAGTTGAACGACTTCAAATTGATCTCTCTCAAAAACTTGTAAAACTCAACTCTATGCTCTGGATATTCGGTGAAGTCCTTGTTAATCATATCCAACGTTGGCTCAAAGACGTTTTGTAACATAACGACAACGGCTCCAGGGATCATATGACCAACTTTAGAAACAACGGTGGTCAAACAGTTCAAAACTTCAGCGTCACGCGCATCAGGAACGTTACTCTTGTAATCCTCCAAAATTGCAGCCAAGAGAGGTTGTATTAAAGTATCCACAATCTGCTGGAGATTTTCACCCTTGGAGATATAAGCTTCAACGAGGTGCAAAACCTCCTTCTTTATAGTACGTAATCCACGAACCTTTGGTGTCTTTGTAGCGATCAAACCATCCTGTGCAACAGCATTAGAGATCATGTTAGAAACAGCCTTGTACAAGGACAGCATGTCGTCATAGACAGTTCCCAGTTGGTTGTAGAATCCTGCGCCCAGGGAGGAGCAAACGGCAACGTTAGTCTTAATCACGTTGGCAATGATCTTCACTGTTTCCGGGTTTGTCAACAGCGTAGGATCTTCACCAGCCTTTTGCACAATGGCAGTCCATGCAGTATTTGGAAGGTGCATTAAATCTGAAAGGAGACGTTCTCTAATAGCAACAGTGGTCTGTGCACCGATGATGTAACCACAGGCTTCATAGAAAGTATGGACTTGTTGCGGCTGTAAATCTTCAGTGATGAATTGGATGTTTCTAATGATCTCATCGATGAATGGTTCAGTCTCGTTAGGTTGCTGAACCACAAAATGACGACGACACTTTAAAACAATCTTCATGAAAGTATCACATGCCATATCTTGAACACCTTCATGGGTTTCGTGCATAAACTCAAACAACTTGTTGATAACTGTCTTCAAGAACTTCCAATGAGCTTTGAGGAATCTTGGATATTGACCAACAATGTACATAATATTCGAAGCGACAACGGCTTTGTTATCCTTACCATACTTCTTTTTGTTGAGCCCAAGTAAATCGTTAATGACGTTAAACAAGAATCTCTTCTCCATTTCCTCATTCATTGTACCGGAGATAGAACCAATGGCCCAACATAGGGTGTTGATGTTGTGCCAGGACCATTCGGAGCCATCCAACTGTTTGGACAGTTTCACACTCATGATTTGTTCAGTGTCGACAACGTCCAAATGTGTCAAGTAGACAAGGACTTCTCTCATGGATTTGTACAGCGTAATTGTATCGGATTCCTTCACAAACTCACGAACAATTTCACCTTCATCGTTTTGCACCACAAGGACCTCTTCTGGTTTAGCCATGGACTCTATCACAACTAATCTCAATTCAGAGAGGATGTTGTTATAGATGTGCTTTCTCAATGGGAATTTGTTCAAAACTTCTGGATTTGGAGCACCACTGGTTTGGGAGAATCCCAACTGCATTAATGGGGAGAGTTCTTGAGCTGGGATTTGCTGAACTTCCTGGAACAACCCACTAACGAGTTTACTCCAATAATCCAAACAGGTTTTGAATAATTCTCTTTCCTCAATCTTGGACAACTGGATCAAGTATTCATGAGCCGTGAGGAGAAGTTCTCTATACTGTTCTCTCGACTCAACAGCAGACACATGGTTTGCCAAAAATGTACAAATGTACATAGCCAAGTCTTGTAGGAAGGCTTGGTCACTTGAATTTGCCACGGCGTAAGTCTTATTCAACTCAACGTTTGGCGGAACCACGGATGCAATTTGCTGCATAGAATTTTGGAACATTGTGACGAATTTCTCATCGTACTCAGAAGCGTTCAAAGATGCAGCCTCTGTTAGACATTTCAAAGTAACGGCTCTCGTATCCTGAGGCGAAAGGAATTTGTTTGTTAACAAGTTCAATAGCTCAGTTTCAAAGATGTAGCCCAGTGGAATCCATTGCATATATCTCAACACTGTGTTCAAAGTGGCCACTATGAGTGAAGGTCTTGTAGCCTTATCGAGAACCTCATAACACAGTTGGAAGATGTCCGAGAACTCTTGGCCCATTCTCGTTTTCAGATTCAGCGCTTTGGCCTGGGTCATTTGTTCCGCTGAGTAGTCAAACACTTCCTCAGAGAGCAATTTCAATATAACCATGTTGTTCTCACAAACGTTGAACCCTGCTCTTGAAGACTGAACCAGTTCCTGGATGAAAGTTGGCCAATTAGCAGGCCACTCCTGCTTGGCAATTTGGACCAAGGTCAAGTCGCACTTGTTAATCAGGGATCTCTGGCTCTGGAACTGTTCATCATCATCACACATCGCAATGATCATGTTGACAGTGAAGTTTCTGATACCCTTTCTTTGCTCATCTGGCAGCAGTTTCCATTTTGTTTGGATCAACTTGTCCAAGATGGACAACCCAATGTACTTTGTCTGCGAGTTTTGAGACAGCTGAAGGATTTTATCAGCTCTTTGCCACGCATCAGGGTGCTCTTGAAACTTCGTGATTACATCCTGTGCTGTTTTCTGCTCAGCACCGGAGCCCCTGTAGAAAGTCTCCACGACTTTGTCCAACAGGGCAACGTCTAAGTCCTTTGAGAAATCCAAAATAGACTCCATGTTCAAATCTGTGAAGGTGGGAATGTTAGTAACGGCGGTTTTCAGCAGGGGCAGTGGTTCGAATTGAATTCCACAGGGTGAACGGAACATCAACATCAACAACAACAATAACACGGCGGTAACACGGCGGTAACACGGCGGCAAACCAGAAAAGCAAAACATCCACTCAGATCACCGCTTTAGGAGACTTCAACCAAAAACCAAAAAACATCAACAACAATACTCACAATTCAGTAATAACTTCAGCGATAGATGTTCAAGAACGGGCGGCTATCGGTTCCAGGGCAAATCAACGTGGCGGCAATGCTCAAGTGAACTGGAACTAAAAAAAGGGGAATATAAACAAAGGAGAAATTCGCTTTTCTGAACGGGTAAACAACGAAAAAACACCTCACAATTGTTTCAATAAGGAGAAGCCGTTGTGTCAAGCAGTTGTACCGAAGCTTCTCTCAGCGTCTGTTGTTGTTTTTTTTTGCTTCGCTTTGCTATGCCTTGTGCTGGTGGTTTGGAAAAGGTAGTTGAAGACCAATGAGAAGAAGCCTTTTTGTCTGTGGAATTGTTGTTTTTCTTTTGATGATGTTTTGTGTTTATACAAATTTTGTCCGTGGGCGTTAGGGTGACAGTCGGTAGGGGCAGCGAATAATGGTAGGGGCAACATATATTCTAAAAGTGGTAGGGGCAGCACACAAAGCGCGAACGTGTCCGGATTGGGCGGGTCTTTGCGTCCCGTTCCTCCGCCGTATACAGGTGAAAGATTTAGTTGTACATTTTCTATTGAAACTTGTCTATGGAAACTTGTCTATTAAAGCCTGGTGTCAGATGAACGTTGGAATGCCCGTGTCCTTCCAGTCCCACGGGTCGTTGAACCGGATGCCTCTGTCCAACGAGGAAATCGTGTGCAATTCTTCATCCGAGAGGGTGAAGTCTTCGACGTACAAGTTCTCCAATAGCCTGTCTCTGTTTGAGGATTTAGGAATGACTCCCAGGCCTCTCTGCGTGGCCCATCTCAGCAGCACCTGTGATGGTTTCTTGTTGTGCTGTGCAGCAATTGCATTGATGGCCTCGTTCTCGAACAATGGCTGTAGATCCTTAGCCCGTGGGTGGTTCAGCTCGAAGAAAGACTGAGGCCCGAATGAAGAGTACGCAACAACCCACAACCCGGCTCTCTGAGCGTACTCAACAAGCCTTGGCTGGACCAGATAGGGGTGGTGCTCTATCTGTAACGCAGACGGCTTAATTCTGGCGCCTCTGAGAAGATCTTGGACGAGAGCACCACTGAAATTGGAGACACCAATGGCCTTGATCTTGCCTTGAGCATGGGCATCTTCCAGCGCACGATACGTGTCAATAATTGGCACGTCTTCAAAGACGAACTCCTCAGTAGTGCCAAACCCTGGTGGGTACAGTGTTTCCACGGGGACGAACTCAGTGGCTATCGGGAAATGGATGTAGTAGAGATCGACGTAGTCCAGTTGTAGGTCGTCCAAGGTCTTCTGTAGCCCTATAGGCACATTTTGAGGGTGGTGGAAAGTGTTCCACAGCTTAGAAACGATGAATAGCTCCTCACGCTTCACAAGCCCTTCGTCCAAGGCCCTCTTGATACCTTGGCCAACCTCAGCTTCGTTACCATAGTCCGATGCACCGTCAAACATCCTATAACCAAGCTTTATGGCATTGTAGACCTGGTCTGCAGCAGAGTCCTTGGGCATCTTCCAGAGACCCAATCCAACCTTTGGGGCCTTCAGCCCATTATTCAGAGTCACGTATGAGGCCATCTGTGCTTGCTGAACACCAACACACAGCAACTTCCTCCCTCAGACCATGCTGATATTCGGGTTCAGCTGGCAATTTAAATACACCGTCCTGAGATGGTGTACTTTGCAGAGGCAGGCCGGAACGACCTTCTTCAACAACATCTCCATGATGCGGCGACATGCAACAATTCCGGAAGAGGTGCTTATCTTTGGCTCACTGAGCTCAGCCTCGCCTTGAGCTGCTTGAAAAGCCTTACAGTGCCATGATTGCCACGGTATATAGTTAGCGTACACGAGGTACTCTAACACTATGCGATGTACATACCAGTAGAGCCTTCTACAATTGAGCAGAAACACGGGAAAAGAATCAATTAATATACTAAAGCTTCCACAACTCGGCATTACAATCAGCTGGTTCAATTCAATTACGAGGTCCAGTCGTGAATCTCCTTCAAGTCCTTCACAATGTTGAGGCCTCCCATTCTGTGCTGAAGCTCATAGATATCCCTGTGCTCAGCTTGCTCTGGTCTCCAGCCCCAGCATTTTCTCTTCTCATCATCTAGCGAGCCGTTCCCCTTTAGAACAATCTCAGAGATGTAATCACCAACAATTGGCATGTACTTGAAGCCCTTGCCAGAGTCACCAGTACCGAGAACCAGGCCTTCATGATCGGGGTGCTCACAGAATAGGAAGTGACGATCTGGTGTGTCGGTGCACCAGCAGATCTTGGCCACGGAGAAGTCTCTACACGCAATGTCGTCAGGGAAGATTTGGTGAAGAAAGGCTCTCATTTGGGCCTTGGCTTCCGAGGGAATCTCGTCTCTGTAGAGAGGAATCGACTCGCCATTCTCCATGTTGATGTAGCCGGGGAACTCATTGCAGAACTTGAGCTCGTTGTTACAGTCTGGCTCGAAGACAAAGCCTTCGTCAATGTTCAGAATCACCGGAGAGCCCTTCAATGGAGCAGCCTCCTCATCGCTGAGCTGGATATGACCCACAGTCCAGCATTTGGCCAGAAGCTGTCCCTTGAAGTCCAAAAGACCAATGGAATTGGCACCAGCACAGATCACAACCTTTGATGCCTTTATGATCTTCCCACTGAATGTCTTAACACCCACACAACGGCCTGTTTCGTCCTCGTAGAGCAGCCTGTCCACCCTGTCAGTGACAACTTTGGCACCCAATTCCAAGCATTTGGCATAGACGTTTTCAAGAGCAAGGCTGGCAAACGTCCATCCACAATGTGTTAGCTGATGATACCCCTTCCACCCTTGGAATTTGCCATCAAACTTCACAACTGAAGAGAAATCGCCTGGTGTGTCCAGTTTCTTGACAGCAACGTCCGACTTGTCCAGAAGCTCGAATCTACGGTTGATTTCCTCTATCGCCTTCTCTCCAACACCTCCGTAGACAATCCCAACCTCGTTGAATGCTGGCCTGTACAGCTCATCAGATCGCCACCTCTCGAGTGACTCCAGTGCCAGCTTGCTGTAGAACTCATCCTCAACGGTGGACTGGAACACTTTGTTCACGTCATTTCCCGCACTTAGAGGAGAAGGAACTGCGTATCCATCCACCAGAGTCACGTTTCTATGCCCTTTTCTAAGCAGCTCCACGGCCGTTGACAGCCCAAACGTCCCAGCACCAACTATGACAACGTGATCTTCAGGTTTCATTGCAATGTTCTCGGTGGTTCCTTCAGTTTTGAACTTGCTGAACGGTTCTGGGAGAGAATGACGCATGTGACTTTATAAGGTTATCTCCCCGTCGGATCGACCTTCCTCCCAAAAGTCCCACCGAGAATTATGTCCAATGGTTTCACGGCATCTACAAAAGGACCACAGCCCACGGGCCATAGCGAGGGTCTCAGGCCATCAATCGTGTGATCTCAGACGTGCAGAGCACTCAATGGGCAAGATAAAGACGTATACTCAGCGGAGTCGGGCTGGTTGTGCGGAGTGTAAGCAGCGTAGGATCAAATGTGATGAGGGAAGGCCCCAGTGTCAGCGGTGTGTGAAGCGTGGACTGGGCTGCCACTACACCGGGGTGACTTTGCTCTGGGAAGAGGATGCCAGGAAGAGAGGCATTGCGTTTGGAAGGTCGGCTGATGCCATAACTAACAAGGAGAGGCCCCCAGAAACCGTGAAGATAAACAACGTCGTGCCACTGAGACAGCACTACCCGTTTCTCAACGTATGCGATAAGGACATGTCGAGGTTGTACGATGGGAAGATGATTCATGACGGCATAGCCATGCCGGAGGGGCATGATGAATTGCAAAAGATCTTTGAAAGAGGCCTCGTGCCTGTTCTGGAGAACCCGGTAAGGTACAGTGCCTTCGACTTCAACTTTGGTGAGGCTCATACGTTCTCATTCGATGATATATTCTTGGAGTCCTTTGCACCTTTCCCGGTCTCCCAGCTCCTCAATCCTCCAGAGACAGATATCAGCCAGACAACGCTGGTGCTGAACTTCGTGGAAAAGGAGCTTGTTTCCTATTTCATAGACATGGTTGCTCCCCATTGTGTGTGCTGTAAAGTGAGCTCAAATAGTGCTATAAACAGTTACCTGGCACCGGAGTTGAATCCGTACCTCTATTTGATCATACCTCTGTCTTTGAAGTCCAGGATTGTCATGAAGACCATAGTTGTTGCTTCATCTACACAGCTTGTACTCTTGGGACACCACGAGTACTCAACCGTAGCCGAGAAGTACTTGGAAGAGATTGTCCACGAGTTGCCGTTGCTGGTGGAGTCCACCAAGGCAACTGGCACGAACTTGGATGAGGTGTTTGCCGTTGTTATCATGCTATGCTTCGCTGAGATTTCAGCGTATTGCAGCAACTCATGGCTGTCATTGCTAAACTACGCAAAGAAGGTCTTAAAGGAGTCGTCTGGGGAACGAGACAAGATAATGACGCCCATGGCGAGGTTCTTCATCAGATATTTCATATCCCATGAGGTTATGGGCGAGACAGCGTGGGAACAGGATTCATCGCCCGTGAAGAACGATCCCTCACTGATGATGCAAGATGATTCCTTCATCCAGGAGCTGAAAAAGGACGGTGACAACAAGATCGACTTGGTCTTTGGCTGCTCACCATATCTCGTGTCATTGGTACATCGAATCACCGTTATACGGCAATGCTTCGACTACCTCGAGCTCGAGGTACACCACAAGGACATGTACAACGTCGAAATTCTCAACCATTCTATGGAGACGCAGAAAATGCTAAGTGCCATCAATCAACAGCTGCCCGATAACAGCGACTTGTACTTCAACCACGACGAGATCCAGCACATCCTCATCGTCGCGGAGATCAAGCGTTTGACCGCACTGCTCTACCTCCACGGCGTCATGAGCCAGAGGCCCGAGTTCATCGCCCTCAGTCAAGTCGACCATATCGACTGCACGAACGACATCATCGCCCTAACAAAAAAGCTGCCAGAATGCTACATGTCGCTGCTGTGGCCCATATTCATCGTGGGCCTCGTCATACCAGACATCGAAAGCGTGCGATGGTTTGTACTGGACTCCCTGCAACAGATGGAGAGGAAACGGAAGCTCAAGACAGTGGAAGCTGCCCGTGAAACGCTACTCGGAGTGTGGAAGGAGAAAGACCTCGGCGTAATGTCGGTCAGCTGGAAGGAAATGATAAAGGGCAAGACCAGTGCCATAAGTTTAGCGTAATACACACCATCCAACCCTAGAATCCCCTCAATTAGCAACGTGTGACGATGCCTTGGCTCATTTACCACTCGTTACGAGTTGATCTGTAGGGCTTCGGTACGGTGAACGCGCATGGACCTTCGCTAACGCTCTGGTAAATCTCGAATCACCACTGCCTTTGCAATCAACTTGCGCTGCGCTGCCCATATGGTATTGATTTTAGTGCCTGGTCTTTCGTTGATCTGATGATTTTGAAACTAACGAACTCAACGCCTAAAGAATCTTCTAAACCTGTAGTGTAAGATTTCGTATGTGCAGATGCAAGCGTGTGTATGGTGTGGATATGTTAGAATGATACTAATTTGAGTACTGTTGGTATGGAAAAGATTTGGCTTACCCTTTATGAGTTAAAAGAGGACATCTCAAAGATCAAAAACACTCCTAGACATAGTTTTGATAAAAGTAAAGCCACCAGTATAGCTCTCCTTTATTTGCACTGAAATTGAAGTCTGTTCTGGTGTTATGCTTCTGCGCACCGAGGTAACCTCTTTAACCTCTGGTAATAAAGAAGTACGATGTTGTAAATTTGTTGGTGCTGTTAGTTCAATATGGGTAAATTCAACAACAGTCTTTGCTCTTGTTAATCCTATCTCTGTTGTTTCTTGTTGAACAGTTTCTTTAGCGGTATATAACAGCTGTGCATAACGATTGTTTTGAGATAGAAATTCACCAATTTTGCTAATGTCGTCCTCAAGTTTATTATATTCTCCATCGTTTTGAAGAACACCTCTAAGCAATTCAAGATGACAATTTGGAGCTAAGCCTGGAGCTAATGTAGAAATTTCTACAACTTTCTCTTGTCCATCTTCTTGAGCTATCAAACCATCAACTCTATGGAACAAACTCCCGTTGGTAGTCATTGGATAAGTTCCATCTCTCGAATCACCAGTACTGTTAGAACCCAAATATGATGGCGAAAGAATTGTATTGATTGTTCGAGAATATTTGGACGTGATTGGATCCAAGAAGATATCCTTCATGTACTGTGGAGCTTCTTTGAATATCTCACCGAGTAAAGCTTTGGTCCTATAACAGCAAAAAGATGGTAAATCAGCAGTGATAACGAGTGTATGATAACAATCGCAACACTTTTCAAGATCACTTGAATTTCACTCCAAATTCCGTGGCCTCCCAGGTCTCCATTGTTGTCGTTCATAAACTGGATCATCACTCTCATTAAAACCGTTGGTGGCATGCCCAATGATGTGTTCGAAGTCGGGATCATGGCCAAAAGTACCATCACACCTAATTTCTTCCGACGCTCTTTCGGCTACCTGAGCTGCATTTCTTCGTCCACCTCTCATTCTATCATCCACGGTTCCATTGTCAGGTCCAGGTTCGGGAAATGGCTCAGCTAATGGCGGCTGTTGTGGTACACCTCTGATCTCTACAGGGGCATTCTGTGACAAATCTTGGAGGCGTCTTCGCTCGATACCTTGGTCTCATACCAGCTCAGTTGGTCTGTCTCAATAACTACCGGGTCTCCTTGTTGTGTCGTACCACCATTCGTTTGAACTTGCCGCTGTGGTTCTGGATTAGCCGCTGATGTTTGCTCACCAGGCTGAGGACGTCGTTAGAAGGTTCCATGAAGAGTTCTTTGGAGTTTCTTTGGAGTGTCTTTGGAGTGCCTTTGGTTGTCACGCAGCCATTCCTCTTTATTGGCTTAATCTTTAGTTTCTGGCCATTGTTTGGTGATGTTTTCAACGTTGTGTATAAAGCTGTGTTTGTTTTGTGTCATTTTGTGTTGATAAGAATTCGAAATGTAAACAATACCTACAAAATTAGAAAACATCCTTACATTTTTACTATTGCTAGGGCAACGAAGAACCAGAATTACACAGATAATACAACACGTTGTGAGTTATTCTAAAACAACCATTGATCCAATTAAGCTCAAAGTCAGCATACATGATGATATGGATAGGTTCTTTTGCTTTCCTCGTCAGTTTTTGCAAATTGCGTTTCGTTGCTGAGATATAAAGCAATTTTATGAGTTTTTTCTAGTTATACCATACAAGCCATGAATGGCTATATCTCGGAAACCATTAAAGATTACATTCCCATACTTTGCACATCTCTTATTGAGAGTACTAGCCACAATTTGGTACTAGCTACAATTTGGTACACTTTGGGGAATTTGAAGTGGGGTTTGCTATTTTTACTACTATCATTCTAACTAGTCCTCATCACTGGTTTGCGGAGGTTATCTGCAGCTCGTCTGCACCTTCCTATGCAGCTCGTCTCGACCTTCCTCCACTAATTTGGAGAGCATCAACCAGCTAAGCTCGGTAATCCTCCACGGATGTGGTTGTTATATAAAGAGACCTGGCTCATAGATGGCAGTAACGTATGATCTTTGCCTGTGATTAGGCTACAGAGATAACCAACAAGATAGAAAGAAGGAATGACACTGAAAGTTTCTATTGCCATTGATCGTGGTGGAACGTTCACAGATGTGATCTACAAAGTAGGCACTGTGGAAAAGACGTTCAAGCTTCTGTCCGTTGACCCTGATAACTACGAGGATTCGAACATCGAAGGTATCAGGAGGGTGCTGGAGGATGTGACTGGTGCGCAGATTCCGAGGGGACAGTTGCTGGACACCAGTGCTATCACGTCTATCCGTCTAGGCACCACAGTTGCAACCAATGCGCTGTTGGAGAGGAAGGGAGAACGCTGTGCACTCGTGACCACCAGGGGGTTCAGGGATTTGCTGCACATTGCTGACCAGTCACGTCCAGACCTCTTCGCCTTGAACATCGTGAAGCCTGGTGTGTTGCACGAGTGTGTCGTCGAGGCAGACGAGAGAGTTACGATGCCAGCATTCACTGTTGACCCTACTGGATACGATGCCAAAGACCTTGTTGACGGCGAAAGATATGTCCTGGGGAGAACAAATGAGGTGTTTGAGATCATTCAGCCATTGGACACCGTGAAGCTGGAGAGTGACCTCATCAAGCTCAAAGAAGCCACTGGAATTGAGTCTCTGGCCATTGTGTTTGTCCATGGTTTCAACTTCCAACGTCACGAGAAACTCGCTGGTGAGATTGCTCGTAAAGTTGGTTTCAAAAATGTCTCTCTCTCACATGAGATTCTTCCTGTCTTGAAGATGGTTCCACGAGGACAATCTACCGTTGTTGATGCGTACCTCACCCCAATAGTCAAGGATTACATCTCACAATTCCTCAAGGGACTCAGACCTGACTTCGCCAGGTTTACAAGGATAGAATTCATGCAATCAGATGGAGGCCTGTGCAGCTGGGAGAACTTTTCAGGTCTTAAATCTCTACTCTCTGGACCTGCTGGTGGTGTTGTTGGTGAAGCAAAGACGTCGTACGACAAGATGCCAATCATAGGCTTTGACATGGGTGGAACAAGTACCGATGTTTCTCGTTTTGGAGGCCATTATGAGTTCTCCTTTGAGAATGTTATTGCTGGCATCAAGCTGGCTGCTCCTCAGCTGGACATCAACACTGTTGCAGCTGGTGGTGGATCAATTCTTTCTTACAAGAACGGAGTGTTCACAGTCGGTCCAGAGTCTGCTAGTGCACATCCAGGTCCTGCTTGTTACCGTAAAGGTGGGCCTCTCACAATCACAGATGCTAACCTGTTTACTGGAAGAATAGTTCCACAGTTCTTCCCGAAGATATTTGGGCCTAATGAGGACCAACCATTGGACGTTGAAATCACTCGCCAGAAGTTCCAAGAGCTAGCAGATATCATCAATGCTGACAACCCGGAGATGGACAAATCAGCTGAAGAGATTGCACTCGGTTTCCTGAAAGTGGCCAACTTCCAGATGGCCAAGCCCATCAGGGAGCTGACAGATGCCAAAGGCCATGATATCAGAAAGCACGCATTGGCATCGTTTGGTGGTGCTGGTGGCCAACACGCCACTTCCATCGCAAAGGTGTTGAAGATCAACAAGGTTCTCATTCACAGACATTCTTCAATCCTGTCTGCTTATGGTATCTCTGTTGCAGATTTGGTTCACGAGGAACAGCAGCCTGTTTCGGAAGTTTACTCAGAGGCAGCAAGAGATAAGCTCATTGAAGACTCTTCTATGTTGTTACAGAAGGCAATTGATGCACTGAAAGCACAAGGTTCCAATGAACAGTCCATCAAGTCCACACTATTCTTCAACATGGGATACAAAGGCTCCGACACCAGAATCATGATTCCTCAACCTGAAGATGGAGACTTCTTGTCAGTGTTCTATGCCACTCACGAGAGAGAGTTTGCATTCAATGATGCTGAGAAGGACGTTCTTGTTTCTGACGTCCGTATTAGATCTGAAGGTAACGCGGAGTTGGCCATGTCGAAGGAGCCATCACCATTTGACGAATCCTTTAATACGTTTGAGGTCGACAAGTCAAAATCAAAGATTACTACCAAGATAGTGTTCGATGAGGGTGTTCTGGACTCTCAAGTGTTCTTCCTGAACGAGCTTACCACGGGCAATGTTATCCACGGCCCTGCTATCATCCTGGACTCTACTCAAACAATCCTTGTGACTCCCGACTCCAAGGCAACTATTCATCCGAGACATGTTGTTCTGGATGTTGAAGTTTCCACTGTTAGAGACAACGTCTCAACCGAGCATGTTGACCCTATTCAGCTTGCTATCTTTGCCAATAGATTCATGTCCATTGCAGATGAAATGTCCAGAACACTACAAAAGATCTCTGTTTCCGCAAACATCAAAGAGCGAATGGATTACTCTTGTGCTCTGTTTGATAACCAAGGTAACTTGTGTGCCAATGCTCCTAATGTTCCTGTCCATCTAGGCTCTATGTCTTCTGCTATTAAGTATCAATTGGACCATTGGGAAGGCCAGCTGAAAGAAGGTGACATCTTATGTACCAATTCACCATCTGTTGGTGGTACACATCTTCCAGATATCACCATCGTTTCGCCTGTATTCCATGATGGGGAAATCCAGTTTGTTGTTGCATCTCGTGCACATCATTCTGAGATTGGTGGCTCAGCTCCAGGTTCCTCCTCTTCATATGCCCGTGAGATCTACGAAGAAGGTGTTAATATTGAGACCTGGAAGATTGTTGATAATGGAAAGTTCGACGACGAGGGCTTGGTTCACCACTTCTCAGAGGTTCCAAGGACGTATGGCGTTTCTGGTACTCGAAACATTGATGATAATATCTCTGACTTGAAGGCTCAAATCGCTTCAAACCAACGTGGTATCAACTTACTCAAGGAGCTATTCAACGAATACGGCAGTGAAACTGTGCTTTTCTACATGAGAAATGTGAAGAAGACTGCTGCTATTGCTGTTGAGAACTTCTTGAAAGAGTTTGCTGTCAAGAACAAGGACCGTCTTCCACTTGTTGCTGAAGACTATATGGATGAAGGCACCAAGATTTGCACCAAGATCGACATCAATCCTTCGACTGGCTCCATCGTTATCGACTTTACTGGAACTTCTTTAGAGTCTTACAGTAACTTGAACTCTCCAAAGTCGGTTACCTTTTCTGCAGTCATCTATGTCTTGAGATGTTTGGTTGACATGGACATTCCATTAAACCAGGGATGTCTTGATCCTGTTGAAGTTATAATTCCTGAAAACACACTGATCAATCCTTCACCTTATGCTGCAGTGTGTGCTGGTAATGGTATGACTTCTCAAAGAATCACAGACTGTCTCTTCAAAGCCTTTGGTGTCACCTCTGCCACTGGTGGATGTATGAATGGACTGAACTTTGGCACTGGTGGATATAACGAAAAGGGTGAAATGGTTAAAGGTTTCGGTTATACCGAGACAATTGGCCAAGGTAACTGTGCTGGTATACTAGAGAAGAATGGTGAAAGATATGGATTCCATGGGTTTTCTGGTACTCAAACAAACATGACGAATACCAAGATCACTGATCCTGAAGTCTTGGAGCTGAGATATCCATGCTTCCTGATACAATACACCGTCAGAGAGAATAGTGGAGGTAAGGGCAAGTTCAACGGTGGTGATGGACTCATCAGAGAGATCCAGTTCAACTCACCTGTCCACTTATCTCTTGTCACTCAAAGAAGAGTATTTGCGCCATGGGGAATCTATGGAGGTGAAGATGGTAAGAAAGGTGAAAACTTCTTAGGTAGAAACAGAGGCAACGGTGTGATTCAGTGGATCCAGCTGCCATCGCTGGCTGAGATTGAGATCAGAAAAGGTGATATTCTGAAACTTCTGACCCCAGGTGGTGGTGGGTTCGGAAGACCTGAGGACAGCGACGAGTTCTGGGGGCTGACCAAGTCCAGCGAGAAGATGAAGAAGAGAGCTTTCCTTCCACTCAGTGGAGGAACTGTTGGTAAAATCAAGGAAGCCACGGACTCTTCTCAATAGATTGGATGGCTTGTCCTGGATGTATAGTACTTTGAATCTACAAGTGTCTTTCCACAACTCACAATCCGTCGTAGTCCAATGGTAAACCTCTTGTGAGAACAACCAACAATACGACAAAGCTCCACCGTGCTGTAGATAACACCGTCCTAGATTAGTGTAATTGACCCAAACTCATCACCTGAAACAGCATGAGTAAGTGTAACTAACCAGATCATACACCATTCCACCCCCTCTCTGCGACTTCACACCTCACTGACAAACATCCTACACCCGTGTAAGCTCCTCCGATGAACAAGCTATCCCAGATGAGGTAAAACACCCACTCTTCTCCCACAAGCTTCCCATCTGCTATAGCAACGCTCCGCTTATCTACTTCTCGTCTGCACCTTCCTCCGGGAAAACCAACCACCGATCCATCGGAACTATGCATACACCCGGACACCAATCCCGCACTGGTCAGCCCGTCAGTCACACACAACTCAACATCACTCGCAATGAACCTCGTAACGACTTGAACAGTTTCACGGTTACTCCACCAGTGGAGTATACCCGGAATAAAGGATGCCAGTAGTGGAGTGTCACACCCTGTTTTAGGGTGTTTGCGTCCGTTTAGCGGTGCTTTAGTTCCCATCGTCTGGGCCTTCCTTCTCGTTTTCCCAAGACCGGAGCGTGTGCTGTGTGAGATTGATATGCGAGAAGGTGCAGACGAGGTTTGGTGAATCATCCAACAAAGCCTGGGGATCCACCTGCAAAGTCTGTGTCGAACTTATCACTTATCACGTCTGTTCTCCACATCTTGTGCTTCAAGTTGTTGAGGAGGCCGACGATATAAGAAGGCGTAGGGAAGCACTTTGGTGTTTCTTCATACCTCATACCAATAATCAACAATCAGTTATCAGTTAACGGTTGAAGAGAGTGGTAGAAACCATGGATCCTGTTAAATCCCAATCACCAAGTTCAGTCTCCATGACTAAGGAACAAGGCACCGTCAAAGAGAGCGCTCTCCCAGAGGTTGTTCTGGATAAACCAGATGACGCAGCGATCTTTCTCGCTGAACACGATGGTAAATATGAACCTCTGACTCCAGAAGAGGAAAAGAAGGCCATCAGAAAGACCGACTGGATTCTGTTGCCATGTCTGTTCTGGACTGCGACATGGGGTGCCGTTGACAAAGTTTCTCTTTCCACAGCAGCTATCTTTGGATTGAGAACCGATTTGAACCTGCACGGACAGCAGTACAGTTGGTTATCATCAATATTATTCATTGGTTCTCTGGTTGGTATGTGGCCAATGTCCATAATGGTGCAAAAGTTTAGAACTGGTAAAGTTCTGGCATGTGCTGCTGTCGGATGGTCTGCACTTACTTTGTTACAATGTTCCTGCCACAACTTTGCTGGATTGGCAAGCTTGAGATTTCTCATGGGGTTTTTGGAGTGTGTTATTGTCCCTGGTTGTTCTTTGATGATATCTGTGTTCTACAAGAAGTCTGAGTCACCACATAGAACAGCGTTGGTGTTCGCCTTTGGCTCCTCCATCATCAACGGTGCGCTCTCTGCTCTGGCTTCTACCTTTGGCAGTGCAATTCCAACTTGGAAGTACATCTACCTCCTTGTCGGCTCCATCTCCTTTGTCTGGTCGTGCTGTATGGTCTGGTTCCTACCAGACTCTCCAATCAACTCCAAATGGCTATCAGACAGAGAGAAAGTGTTCATGGTGAAGAGAATGGCCTCCAACAAAACTGGTGTTTCTTCAAACGACTTCAAATGGGACCAGGTCCGCGAGGCTTTCATGGACCCACGTACCTACATCGTTATGCTCTTCAACTTTGGCATCAACATTCCAAATGGTGGACTGTCCACCTTTAATGCCATTATCATCAAGAATTTGAAATTCACCTCAGTTCAGGCATCTCTTATGGGCATGCCAACCGGTGTGATTGCATCGTTGGCAGCGTTCGGCTTCACCTGGCTCGCTGCCAGATGGAACAACAAGCGTTGTCTTGTTGCCATTATCTCACTTGTCGTCCCACTCATCGGAGCCGTGATCTGTTACGCTTCCCCACAGAGCAATACAGGCGCTCAACTAGCTGGCCTATACATGATGTACTTCTACTTCTCCTCCTACGTTGTGATGATCTCTCTTGTCCAGGCTAACACCGCAGGCAACACCAAGAAAGCAGTGACGTATGGATTCAACTACCTCGGTTACGCCGGTGGTGCGATCACAGGCACTCAGACCTTCCGTACAAAGGATGCTCCAAAATACAGCGTTGGATTCGCCAGTATGATGGTTGGATACTGTGTGTGTATGGCTCTATCAGCACTGTACTGGGCTATCTGTATTTTGATGAACAAGAAGAAAGAGAAGAAGATGGAAGCTGCCGGCGAAGTTGAAGATCAGTTACAACTTGATGGGCTGGAGGATGAAGAGGTGGCGGACCTGACCGATTACAAGCAGTGCCATTTCAAGTACACCACTTGAATATATAAGAGTTACTGGTTTAATTCAGATATTCCTTTGTGTTTTTTCGGAAATTGATGTATACTTAACAGTGCTGTTTGTTTGATTGTTGTGTTGATTTCCTTCTGTAGGCGCCAGCATCAACACATAGAAAACAAACAACAACAACGTCAACACATAGAAAACAAACAACAACAACGTCAACACGTAGACAACAACCAACGGCGGCAGCACAAGGTTGAGAGTTCTGGGATCCCAAGCTTGGGCGGTTGGTTCTAGATCACCAAAGGTCCATTTCACGCTGAGGTTTGACGCAGCGGTACTCACCAGAGGACGAGTTTTGCCTAATGAGCCACGGCGGCGCCATTAGAAGAGTGCCACGAGAGGACAAGAACAATGACCGTGCAGCACAACGACACGTCGGAGAACAACGTCTACGCAACAATGTGGTCCATTCCGTACTGGCTCGGGTAGGGCAATGGCTTGTTCACGTGTCGTACCTGAAGCGTGCAGATCAACACATCAACGACAACAAGAGTAGGGCACATGCGAGGATGCCATTCCAAGCAGCAGCTCTCACATGATGGTGTTACCTGGTGGGAGGTATCCAAGATCGTTACTTCAAGACCCTGGATGACGACTATGGAGGCAGTTTGCTCCATTCATCAGGGCAAACAGAGCCATTCTACCCAATCTCCTCGCAGTGCATCGTACCGTCGCAACGTCACTCAGGCGGACCAGGACATCAGATCCCATTTCACAGTCTGGTCAAGTCACAGCAGAGTTGATGGGCACCGTTATTAGCCCAATTCGCACAGCTGTGTGGTGCGTTTGACACAGAGGCAAGACGCATTGGTCCATAGCACAACGGTTACTGTAACTTGCACCAAGTCGCCGTATGATTCACCAACATCGGAGTCAAGCACGCAATGAGCTGAGTCGTGGACGGCCCCAGCATCGACTGATGACTAGCAACACAGCGACATGCCGAGCGTTGGGGGCTCATGCGTTGACTCGGCGAGTCTCTCGCTCCTCTGAGCCATGCTTTGGTCCTGCTCGGTGAAGGCATCTCGTTCATCATCGATGTGCGAATCAAGGGTCCAGCGGTGGGCATCTACAGCCAAGAGGCCTACAATGCCCAGCGTGTGTGCCCGGTGTGTGCCCAGTGTGTCTGCCCGGTGTGTCTGCCCAGGCAAATGCCTGCCCAGCGTGTCTGCCCAGGAAAAGGCCTGCCCGGTATGTCTGCCCAGGAAAAGGCCTGCTCCCCTGCCTACAGCGCGCCCGCCCACGCACAAAAACACACACATTGCAAGGCCCCGGCTGCCGCTCAAGGAGCTTTCTCTCCTTTGGCGAGCAAGAATCCTGACGTTTACGCCGAGAAGCGGCTGACCAAAGGGTAAATTTCAGAACACAAACAGCACAGAAGCCCGCTTCACGGGCGGATGACGTCTGCGTTATTCGTGTGCTTCCCCAACCGTTCCGCGTCTTATCGCACGTGTTGCCCACAGGGGAAATTAACGATAGTTTCAACAGCATCAGCGAAAACGTTTTGGTTTTTTTTTGCCGTGGAGCACCACAGCGAACTCCCATGCACAGTTGGTTTATTAGCCATTTTACGCCGGACAATTGGCAATTCTGACTCCCCCACGGGCACAGACAGCTATAACACGTATACACACATACACACGGTGGGCGAATAGACGTTTGGACAAACACAGAGGTTGTGGGAGCTTAAAGTTTGTGCATTTTTCGGAAACTTTGCAACAGTTGTGTTACAGTTAATACCCACAAGAGAGAGAGAGCTTGGTGAAACCCTTCCACCAGGAGAGAAAGATTACAGTTAGCAAGGACAGGTGTCGCACAGGAATTGGTTACTTTGTGTTGTCCGTTTGCTGCTAGCCATTATAACCGTTTGACAAAGAGCAGGAGAAGGAGCGTGAGCTTGAGAACTTCAGCATCACTCTTGCACGGGACTACAAGGACGAATCATTTTGACTCAGTTGCTTCAATTCACACATCACTAAGAACCTGGCCCCAGGTATTGATACAACTGTCTTACATAGAAAGGATAGATGTAAGTCTCCACAGATGTTTCACTGCTGATTCCATGCTCATATACTGACCACAACCGTATAGGAAATTTGGTAAACATTTAGAGTCCAGGCAGTTGGAACTGCCCGAGTACGTTGGACATTTCATCAACTATAAGGCTCTGAAGAAGGTAAGTTGGCCCTAATAAAGCGATACAACGAGTTCAAAATACTGACTGGAGGATTCCTTCCCCTTAGCTTATTAAGCAACTGGCTGCTGTTCCACAGTTTGACAACAATGGTGCAGACCTTGCTGACGTTGAGCGTCTCCTACAGGAGAATAAGACGTCCTTCTTCTTCAGATTGGAGAGAGAATTGGAAAAGGTGAACTCCTTCTACCTCGAGAAGGAATCCGACCTTCAGATCAGACTAGATATCCTTATAAAGAAGAAGAACGATGCGGTCACGAAACACAGATTGGGTTCGAAGACTTCAATTGCTTACATTACACTGTACGATGGGTTTAAGAGGTTTTCTAGAGATTTAGACAGACTGGAACAGTTTGTCGAACTAAACCAAACTGGATTCTCTAAAGTATTGAAGAAATGGGATAAGCGTTCCAAGTCGCACACCAAAGAGTTATACCTTTCAAAAGCTGTGTCTGTGCAACCTGTGTTTAACAGGTCAGAGATTTCACAGCTGAGTGACCTCTGTGCAAATTCGTTGGTTGAGTTGGATGCAAATGCCGAAGGTGAACACGTTGTCCGTTACGACTATGAAAATGGCAGTATCGAAGCGAAAACCACCTATTCCGATATTTCAAAGCTACACGTGAGTTCAGACGCTTCGTTGGCACAGGCAAATGATACTCAACCAAAACAAGAAGTTGACGACTTTGAAATTGACGAGTTATACTCGGAGTTTTTGAACATTGCTAATTCATCAACCGTGAACTCGTTACTAGTTCCATTTGTTTCGAGGGTGAAGAATTCTCACAATGCCTCTTACAAGCTCACAAAAATTTTCTTCTTGTCAATAACTACAAAAGTCTCGGATGAAACGTTGTCGAGCTTTTACGACTTGGCAAGCGACTTGATCATATTGTCAACGACGGACGACTTGTCCCAAAGAAGCATCATTCATGAGGCTTGTTGTAACGTCTTTGAGAAGAGAACCTTCATCATCGAGCTTGGTATCAAGAATGCCTTGAACTTGAACTCAAAGGATATTAGTGGCCGTATCCCATTACACTACGCTGCAGAACTTGGTAGAACCGATCTCATTGAATTGCTCTGCACATCAGATGACACTCTGAACTATTTGAATAAGCTGGACTATGATGCCATGTCCCCATTGATCTTGGCGATCGAGAAGAATCACCTGGACACGGTCAAGTCACTCCTACAGCTCGGTGCTGACCCGGCACCAACAAATTCAGAGACAAACCCACAACATTTGCCATTGAACGTTGCATGTAAGTCTGGTAACTACGAGGCTGCTGAATTGTTACTCACGCAGCCAAGAGTGAAAGATTTTCAGAAAGATGCCGAAGGGCTACTGCCACTGCACGTGGTTGCTAAAACAGGGAATTTCAAACTGGTTCCATTGTTAACTGAAAACGGAGCCGACCCAAATTCCTTAGATGGGTTCAACAAATGGCCTGCCATTTTCTATTCTGCAAGTGAAGGACACCCAAGAACCACTGCTGCTTTGATCAAAGCTGGTGCTAAGATTGAGGTCAAAGATGAAGAAGGATTCACTCCCTTGTTCTATGCGTCTTGGGAAGGTCATGTGAGTGTGTTGAATGTGTTAATTAATGCTCTCCAAGAGAATCAGAACAATAGAAACCTACTGTCTCCTTTGAAGGAGATGAACAATACGTCCCTCTCTCCGGTTGTGCAACCACCGAGTTTCTCCCTCAATCCAGAAGTTATGAGCATAGATGTTATTCCGGACTTGTCTCTTCCTCCACCAATTATCCCATTGAGAAGATACGGTCATAACTTTTTGGAGAAGAAAATTATTCTACAGCTACACTTCCATCTGGGTAGGGACTCCATCAGCCTGAACCAAGACGAAGTTATCTCTTCACTGCCGGGTCGTATTGTCATCAGCTCCCGAATTAGTGATGTGGTCCCAAGAAACGTTCTCTTACCAGTGGCTGACACTGACAGTACCGTTGCCTTTCAAATTGACTCGTTGGATGAATTCACCATTGACTTTGAGATATTCCCATCCTTTGGAACAAAATTGATTGCAAAGACATCGGCTCTGTCCAACGTGTTCAAGACCGTAAGCAATGATGGGCTATCCAATAGTGTTGTTCTCCCTCTATTTGATGGTCGTCTTAAGAACGTTGGCGAGTTGAGCTTCAACTTCCAGGTTATTCACCCTTACTCTGGTGAGCCTTTGGAGATCTCCAAATATGATACGTATTGGAAATCCACTAGTGGTAACAACACAAGGGTACAGAATTCTGTGTTGAGTTTTGTCACGGCCTCCTCGTTGTCTGGTGATTACGCAAAGATCAACGTCTGCATGTTGTCTGATGGTACACCAATTGTTTGTCCAAGTTGGAATCTGGAAATTTTGGGAACCAAGCTACCACTGTTCCAATTGTCTGTTGATCAGGTTAAACAGCTAACAAACTATAATGTTGACAACTTCATTATACCCGAGACAGAATCTAAGAGTGTATTCTACAAGAACTTGAATGCTCTGCTGTCCAAGAACTATATCTTGTTTGACGATTTCCTCAGTCTTGTTCCAGAGAAGGTGGGTCTTGATGTTGAAGTGCTGTACCCAACTGAAGCTGAAGTAAAGGATATCCCACTGACGTTGCCCGATATATCTGATCTGAACGAATTCACAGATAACGTCTTGACCATTGTTTTTGAACACGTTCGTCGCTCACGCTCTCATAACGTTAAACGTACGAGATCCATCGTGTTTTCATCGAATAACCAAAGCGTTTGCTCAATCTTGAACTGGAAGCAGCCGAACTACCCCGTGTTCTTCAGCGTAAGTGGTGTGTGTTTCCAAGAGGATAAGTTTGTCATCAATTCTGCCAATGGCTTCCCTACAGGGGTTGTCAGCGATGAAGACACGACCACACGCTCTCTTAAAGAAGCTACAAACTTTGCCACCTTGAACAACTTGCTGGGTATAATGGTTCCATCAGAACTGCTTGCCCTTGTTCCAGACCTTGTTGACAGCATAAGGTCCAGAGGCCTTGTACTTGTTGCTTCCAAGAAGGGCATGAAGGACTTCGAGATTGCAGATGATGCACAGGTCTCATTGATCAAAGGCGACATCAACGGATTCAGATTCGAAGACACCTTGAGCTTCAAAGGGAACATCGACATGTAATTATTATGCTATGCTAATGAATTAAAGGAAAAAAAAGATGTATTTGCTTATTTGAGACTGGTGTTATGTAGGTTGCTTATATTCACCAGGCAATCTTTGCTAAGAACGAGCTTGGTCTCATCCTGTTGTTGTACTTTCTGAGCTCATCCCATATCATCAACAAGGCACCAAAGGCGCACGCTATGAGATAGTTCTTCCATGGGACAACCCCCGTGCCGATGTTCTGTTGAAACCATGGAATATAGTTGAAGAAGAAGGTGACTCCAAGCGCAAAGCACATTGCTGGGATCATGGCCAGGTTCTTTGTTTCACCGTGGATTGGGCTTTGATGGAATACACTGGCAGTCCTCGTTCTAACACACATCAGATTGAAGAGTTGCAAGATGACCAGTGTTACGAAGTATATGGATGAAGCTGTGCTCAACAGCCTAGCCACCTTTTCTGAGTCTATGCCATCAGGGTACTGTCCGAAGGACATCACCAATGCAGAGAATGGCACACCGTGCTCCTGGTAGTAAAGAAAGGACATCATCATGGCAACGAAGGTATCATATGTTCCAACGATGAAGTAGAAGTTCAGCAGAAGCTTCCAGTCGACGATTGTTTCTCCAGTGATGCTCCTTGGTTTCTTTAGAAGGAGTTGCTTCTCTGGCTTTTCATAGGCCAGCGTTATGGCAGAACCACAGTCAGTGAGACAAGAGATCATTATCATACAGAACGACGAGAGCATCTGTGGTGCGCCGAATAGAACGTTGAACAGGACAGCCCACAGCTCAGCAAATGTGCCAGCAGGAAGGAGGTAGGCAATGGTCTTTCTCAAGTTCTCAAACACCAAACGACCATACTTCAAAGCCATGACGATTGATGAGAAGGAGTCCAGAAGAACAAGATCAGCCGATTCCTTTGCAATGTCAGAGCCTTCAGCCATGGCTATACCGACATCTGCCTGTCTCAAAGACGGTGCGTCGTTGACACCGTCACCAGTCATAGCAACAACATGGCTTCTCTTTTGAAACTCCTCAACTATCTTCAGCTTTTGCTCTGGAGTAGTTCTGGAGAAGACAATCTCTGCGAAGCAGGTCAGGTGTTCCCATTGGTTGTCATTCAGGTTGTTGAGATCACCACTGCGGATTGAAATTGCCTCATCAATGACCCTTCTCTCAGATAGACGGCAGTTCACCATCTCAAACTGTGGGTCCAGGGTCTCCATTGTGTTGATGGTAGTGTGAGTGACGATACCACACATACGGGCAATTGCAATGGCTGTTGGCTCCATATCGCCTGTGACCATGTTCACTCTGATTCCAGCATTGTGCAATGTCGTGACAACGTCCAGGATATCATCCTTTGGTGGATCAGCAATTCCAACAAGTCCAGCCAGGATGAGGTCTTGAGATTCAGATAAAAGCGTGTCTGTTGTTTCTTTGGAACTGAAGCCGCAAGAGCTGAACCTCGAGTAGGAGAGCTTCTTATAGGCCAATAGAACCACTCTTTGACCCTCACTTGCCCATTTATCCTGGATCATGTCGACACAGCGAAGATGCTCAACAGTCAATGGTAAGACATCACCATCAGCAGTGAGTATTTTGGAACACTTGTTAATGAGAATATCCGGTGCACCTTTGATCATGAACTCCAATTCACTTCCATCCTCATAGAGTCTGACCATGAACTTGTTACTCGAGTTGAAAGATATCTCGCTCTTCAATTGCATGGGCATATCCTCCTCGGAAAGCTCGTACCCAAACCTATAGATTGCTTGATCAGTTGCGTTGCCAGATATGACTCTCTCATTCAGTGGTCTTGATAGAGTTGTTGGGTCAAAGACTGAAGAATTACAGAGCTTTGAGAGTTGAGACACCTTCCATTGACCTTTGGTACAGGCTTGTGGATCCAATATGGCACAGCCGACGGTGTGTGATACAACAGACATCTTGTTCTTCGTCAGTGTACCCGTTTTGTCTGAACATAGAACACTGACTGATCCCAAGGTTTCAACAATGTTCAACGACTTGCACAGGATCTTGTTCTTCTTCATCACTCCAGCAGTAATCATGAGACATGTGGTTAGTGCAATGGGCAGACCTTCAGGAATAAAAGAGACAAAGACTGAGACCAGATCGACGATGAGCTCTGGAACATTGATCCATTCTGGGTAATGCTTCCTGAGATATGCTCCCCAAACAATGCACACTATCACCAGGAGGATAAGCATCACCAGCACAATGCACACAACAAACCTGATAATATCTCTTTGGAGAGGACTGGTGCCCTTCTTGGGATCTGAAGAGAGTCGAGCTATCTGACCAAAGACTGTGTTATCACCAGTAGCCACAACGAGACCACAACCTGAGCCCCCAACGCAAAATGTTCCTTGCAGACCTATGGAGCATGACTCCAAGTAGTTGGAGTCCTTAGAGTCTGCTTTCACTGTGGCATGTATAGGTTTGGATTCACCTGTCAAGATTGATCTGTCGAACGAAAACTCACTTGACTCGCTGGAAACGAAACGGACATCAGCAGGCAGCCTGTCACCGTTCTTGATGAGGATCAAATCACCAGGAACCAGGTCTTTTGCCTCACAAGTGGTGAAGAGACCGTTTCTGATTGCCGGAACCGTTGATGGGATCATGCTGTTGATTGATTTCATCACCTGGGAAGACGAAAAGTCCTGCCAAAAGTTGAAGAAGGCCTGTAATAGAAAGACCATCAACAGCACAACACCAAGGACCAAGTTCGACAACGAAGGGTTTGGGTTGCCCAGTGGCTTCCAGCAGATGCAGCATAGAATTCCACCAACCATCAGCAGAAGACCAAAGCCACCAAAGAAGTAGACGATGATCTTCTTCAGCCAGTTTGTTCTCGGTGGTGATAGAACATTGGCACCGAACTCCTTACAATGCTCACGATACTGAGCATCACACAGACCATTCTTAAGATCCGTAGACAACGACCTTGCAACATCAGCTGCACTTTGACAATGCCAGGTATTCTGTTTGAACGAGCGGGCACTTTTATCAAGCTGTGACCTTTCAAGAGCCTCTGTTTCATCATCGACTTTATACGACAGAGTCTTGAAGATTGGTGGCAGAGCAACCTGTGGCTCAACATGCTTTCTGATATCAAGCGAGGACACTGTTGAGGAAACAGAGAGGTGTCTTGACAACGCTGGTCTCGGTGCTCTGCCTCCAATGTTGACGGAAGAATCGAACTGAACAGCCACATGTGAGCCTGCCTTAATGTCCTCCTCAGTCGAGTCGGACGTTTCGAACTTGCACAGGCTCTCGGACATTTGTAGAGAGGACAGTTGTATAGAGGACCTCGACGCTGAGTTCTATGATACTACACTACACAGGACGAAGCACCCACAACCACGAGACAGATCAGCTCCATTTTATACACCACGGGGAAGCTGTGTGCTGTGACTGCTATCCAACCAAGGGCTAGTTCTCTGAGGGCTAATCTCTGAGGGCTAATCTCTGAGGGCTTTCCCTGTTCTCCATGGCTCTTCCCTTCCACACTGGCCAATGAAAACCCTTCCCTGCCCCCTTTTCCCTCTCCATCCCTCCACTCGTCAAACTCCATCGCCATACAACGAGATGAACCACAGCAGTCCCACACAGGCCATCCCAGAGTAATTATTAGTCTCTACGTGTAAACCAAGGAACACCGAAACCAAAACACTGATGCATCTCGAGCATATGCCATTATGTCCATGACGTCAAACAGCGAGAAGGCGGACAGAAATTAAAGCACAGGCACACAACCGTTAAAAACCACTCGAGCAGCAGATCACAATGCCGTGATATGATTGGCCGGTGCCGTCGAACTTGCACTGCAGCAGATCGTCACCAAACTGAGGGATTTTTGTTGTGATGGAGTTGTGACTGCGATTCCATCTCATCGTGCTGGCTGTGTGCTGTGCTGTGCACCAGGCCTCTTAATCATGAGCTCAGCCCACACGTTGCTCCGTCTGGCGAGCGTAGTGTGTAGCAGCTACACACGGAGGCTTCGTAGATGCCATAGCAGTGGCAGTTTGAGCGATTTGCTCCCCGTGCTGTTGGCCAGATGTGTCACACCACTGGTGGAGATGGTGGGCAGTGGTGAGCACTGCTGCTGGGCTTGTTAGAGGCGAGGAATACACGGAAAAGAGGCGATACACAACCAATTGGACCACCAGGTGGCAGCTGGAGCACGCTGGAGCATGCTGGAGCACGCTGGAGCACGTTGGCGGGCTTCTACAGCGTTCTACAGGCTTTATAGTGCAAATCTCATCGATTCCCACGGTGTGTGTAGCGGCGATCCACCAATGGTGGCCGAAGTGTGTTGCGATTGCCCCATTGGGAAGTCAACACACACACGTAAAACTTTCACGCATACGCTGCGAAGCCTAAGACGGTGCGAGCTATAGGGCAAGCACCTTTTCAAGACTCAATTGGTGTTGATTTTTGTATGGCGATGGAGTGTTCGAGTGAGTGATTTGCCCCTTTAGACGATGTTCCTGTGTCGTTGACTTACTAACAGCACTGGCTAGTTTCCGGTAAAAGGGCTGAGCAGCCCGTGGTGTCGCCAAAGAGTGGTGCTGTGTTCGAGAAGACCTTGGTGGAACAGTACATTGCGGAACACCATAAGGACCCGATCACTGACGATCCCCTTGAGCTGACGGAGCTGATTGAGATCCGTCCTTCTTCGTACCAGCCTCCGCGTAACGGGACGCTGAATTCGATTCCGTCGTTGCTGAGTGCCTTGCAGAACGAATGGGACTCTGTAGCGTTGGAGCTGTTCCAGTTGAGGAAGCAGTTGGACCAGACGAGAAAGGAGCTATCGACTGCTCTATACCATCACGATGCAGCCATGAGGGTTGCTGCAAAGGCCATCAGCGAGAGAGACGAGGCCAGAAAGGCGTTGTCGGACCTGAGTACCTCTATCAGCCAGGCCACCACCACCACTGATGTTGCAAACGAGGATGCACAGATGAGGGATTCTGAACCATCCACAACGACCAAGATCCCTCAAGAGTTTGCTGATTTGATTCAGCAAGAGGGCACAAGACTCTTTGAGCTTCACAAATCTGTTAAAAAGCCCAAAGTTAACGTCTCACTCTCAAACGAGCTGTCCCATATATCAACACAATCGTTGGAGAAGAAACCGTTCAAATCTGTCGTTTCCACTGCCGTCACTGAGAGCGACATCTTTGTGATGTCAAGCACAGGCCTGGTGCAGAGATACGACTCTTCTTCAGACTCGTATGAAAAGGTCAACCATCCAAAGGTTGCGCACGCTCTTGCACTGGTCGATAGTAACGGCCAAATAGTTTACGGTGCCAAAAACGGACACATAGTTGCTGGTGATAGAAAGATCCAGGCTCCAATGGGAGACGTACAGATCCTTTTAGCACATCCATCGTTACACAACCTGGTGGTTGCGATTGATCCAAAGGGCTCGTTCCATGTGATTGACACCGAGCGTGGTGTCGATGTGTTTGCCCTGGAGCTTGAGAAGCCTGTCTTGTCTGCTGCATTCCACATAGATGGTGTGCTGGTCGCAGTTGGATGTAAAGACGGTGACATTGTGCTAGTGGATCTATCACAGGGAGATGTCAAGCCTTTGGCTCAAGGCTCTGGAGACGTTAATGAGGTGAAGTTTAGTAACAACGGTTACCATCTGTTTGCAGTGTACTCTGGGGATAACAGCAACAGCAGCAGCTCTCAGCTGGGTGTCTGGGACTTGAGACATCAAAGCATACAGACATACGACGTTTCGTTCCCAGTCAAGAAGGTCCTGGTCGATAAGTCTGCTCAGTTGTGTATCATCATTGGTTCAGGTCGACTACTAGTGGCTCAGTACTCGAAGAAGGCAAAGAGCTGGACGTTCAAGACCGATTTGGACGCTCCAAACGCTGTGGACGGTCTCCTGGTGGAGTCACAGGACGAGCAGCTACAATTGGTCGTCGTAACATCCAATTCTTCATTGGAAAAGATGGTTATAAGTTGAAATGGATATGTATTATATATAGCACAATGGAAAAAAGGCTAATAAATACCTAATTAGGAAATTACCGTTTGAGGAAATGACAACTCGCTTACATAATGCTTACGTAATACTTGACCTAACGCTTACGTAACTCATCGCACAAATTTTCCATGCGGGCTCATCTCGAGAAACTTTTTCCACTTTGATCTTTTACCCTTTTGAAGCAGTTTATAGAGGAATAAGTGCGGTTTGAGAGGTCGATCATGGGTAAATTCACCGGGAAGAATGGGTCAGTGGACCATGAAAACCAATCCAAGTTTGAGCGAGGCCCAAACGGTGGTAAGAAGTCTGGTAGAAGACCAAAGGACTTCAGGACAAGACAACGTATGAACAAGATTGATGACCAGTACAAGGAGGCTGTGAGATCTGCTGCTGCTACGGAGATGCTGTTGCAAGAGGATGCTGGGTACCTGGAGGCGGAAGGTATGGAGAAGACGTTCAAGTTCAAGCAGGATGAGATCAAGCAAGCAGTTGATGAGTCCACTGCCAACAAGGCGTTCCAGTTGGACTTGAAAGAGTTTGGGCCTTATACACTGGACTACTCCAGAAATGGTACCCATTTACTCATAGGTGGTGAGAAGGGCCATGTCGCATCCATGGACTGGCGTAAAGGTGAGCTTCGGGCCGAATTGCACCTAGGAGAAACAGTCAACGCCGTGAAGTATTTGCACAATGAGCAGTTCTTTGCAGTTGCGCAGAAGAAGTATACGTTCATCTACGATCATGAAGGAACAGAAGTACACAGACTGAAACAGCATGTTGAAATCAAGCACCTGGAGTTTTTGCCATATCATTATCTTCTTGCCACCAGTGGTAACTCTGGGTTTCTAAAGTACCAGGACACATCAACAGGTGTTCTTGTAAACGAGATAAGAACCAAACTGGGGCCAACGCAGTCAATGACGCAGAACCCATGGAATGCCGTTATACACCTGGGCTCAGCTACCGGTGTTGTGTCTCTTTGGTCCCCTGCTGCCAATGAACCACTCGTGAAGATCCAAGCATGTCGAGGACCAGTAAAGGCCATCGGTGTTGATAGATCAGGCCATTACATGGCCGTTGCTGGTGCTGACAAGTCGCTAAAGATCTGGGATGTTAGACAGTTCAAGGAGGTATATTCATACTACACACCAACGCCGGCGTCGAGTATATCCATCGCTGACACAGGTGTCTTATCCGTGAGTTGGGGTCCGCATGTCACAGTGTGGAAAGATGCCTTCAGAACCAAGCAAGACTCACCATATATGAACCACATGATTCCAGGATCCAGAATCAACACCATAAGACATGTTCCATTCGAAGATATCCTTGGTGTTGGTCATACAAGTGGTGTTTCCTCGCTGATCATTCCTGGCTCTGGTGAGGCGAACTTCGATTCAATGGAGGTTAACCCATTCGAGACAGCCAAACAGAGACAAGAAACAGAGGTTCGCTCGCTGCTCAACAAGCTCCCAGCAGATTCCATTGCTCTGGATCCAAACTTCATCGGTACAGTGGACAAGAGATCCAATGCTCAGAGGTTGAAACCTCATGAATTGGAAGAGCTCACCAAGAAGAAGCAACTGGAAGAAGAGTCGAAGCTGGAACCAAGACCAACTGTTAGAGGTAAGAACTCTGCATTGCGTCGTCACATGAGAAAGAGACAGCAGAATGTTATTGATGAGAGAAAGCTGAGATTAGAGGCCAATTTGAAGAGGGAGAAAGAACTAAGGGCACAGATGATTAGAAAGCAAAAGGGACTGCCAGAGGAGAAAGAGCTCCTGGGACCTGCCTTGGCGAGATTCAAGTAATTGGTATAAATTAGTGTATGGAAGACGAATCACCCTGTATTTACTATCAAGTGTAGTAGAAGTTTGACGACAGACTCTCCAAGAACTCCAGCGAGGCCTCATCACCATCGATGTTAACGGCATCCTCTGAAGACGGTGATTCGTCACCATCAAAATTCAGAAGTTGGACAGTCTTTCGAACTTCGAAAAGCCTATTGATCTGCTGATTCAGATCCTTTGAAAGCTTCGTGTAGTTCCCCAACAGCAGGTTCAAGCCATCCACCCAGGCTAGAGAGTCCGTCTTCTTAGCGAAGAACGTGAACAACGGCTTGTTCTTCCTGTTTATCAGGGTGATTCGGTGGATAACGGTGTTATCAACGAGGTTAACCATCCTTGAGTTAGTCTCATATTGACGTGAATCACCATCGGAATATGGAATCTCTGCGATTTTGAAGTGAGCAATGGAGCTCACAGGGATGGCATGACCAGACTTGTCGATGTTTGGATGACGAGGCAAGATCTTATCAAATTGCTTGAACAGCAGCTGGGTGAAGTTTGGTGACAAGATGATAAAGTAATAGCTCGAAGATGTCTGCGAAGAGTTCTTGAACGAAGGAGCCTCTGCGTACACCCACGAACCCTTAGACAGTTGTAAGAATCTTTGATGCTTAACGAAATCAAACACCTGCTCTTTCAAGATTAAGTCGAAAGAGACCATTTCATCACTGGTTGATTCATCGATATGCTCCTTAAAATTATCCAGTTGGATTTGACGGAGGTCATTGTATGTCAGCGATTTGAACTCGGATTGAATCTTCAGGCCAATATCAATCTCACCATGCTCAATAGAACCTTCAATATACTGTAAGATTATGGAGAGCAAGGGTAGCAGATTATCAACATCCTCCAGCTCGGCCTGTGACTCAATCCAAACATCGAGGAACTTTGCAATCATATTGTAATGTAAGATGTCACGAATGAAGACATTTTGACTTAGCTTGGGATACGTCTCGGTGTCTTTAGTGTACATCGACAGGATGATATCGGTGACCTTAGCAGACACAATAGAGATGGGGAATACTTGTTCCTTTTCCAGAGTGAACAGCAATTGTTGATGGTACTCCTTTTTGAAAGAAATGTTATGAGATTCCAAGAAGGAGAACAGGTCGAGCAACTGCAGCACAGAGAAATGCTCCCTGATGAACACTCTCTCATCATCTCTTGAAGTCTTTGCAAGGTCATTACAAACCTCCGAGATGATTTCATTTTGGAAGGTTGATTCGTCAGATAGTGGAATTCTGCTCAGTTTCTCTAATGCTTGAAGAATGGACTTCATAAGACCATCGATTGCAGCATGAACGTTTCCATTGAACCTCGAGTCCGTGGTGAAGTTTCCCACGAGGTAGTAGAAGTCACATTTACCCAGGGTTAAAAGGAACTCCAGTAAATGGCTCAAAGATTGAATCCCAATATGGTCAATGTTGATGTAGCTTTGCACGAAGCTGGCAATCTTGACAATAAGATCAGCGTTTCCTGTGTACATCTTCAAGGTCAGTAGGCGTAGCACGTGTCCATTGGAGTTCATAGCGTTCAAAAAGGGAACCAAATACGCTTCCTCTTGTGTTGTTTCAAACAGTCTTCCAGAGAGGAATGTTAGCAGTATCCGCAACACCGCAACATACAATTCCACAGGGCTCGACTTCGACAGAGCCTTGAGGATTCCATCAAACAACGCCTCATCGAAGAAGCCCTCGAAGCCATCGTTTGGCTTGCTCAAGTGTAGCACAACTTGAAGAGCAATGATGGCTCTGGCCTTGTCCTGGCCGTGGAGAATGAGCTCTTTCAGGTCAGATGAGCACTGCTTCGACGTTGCTTCGTCCAAATAAGTGTTGGCCAGTTTGTGCTTTTCCACAAGCTGTTCTATGCTCGTCACAGATGGTACGACAGTCATCGTCTTGCCCGTTCTCTGTCAGTTGATCGAGCAAAATGGGATGTGTTGGTAGAGTGTTAATAGTGAAAAATAGAACGTAATAGCATGGGTATTAATGTTCGAAAGACGACAGTTTTTCCCGGAAAGGGTAATGGGAATGTGACGCGTGTTTTCCAAATACGGAAGTGCGCGACGGCAATTGGCGAAGACAATTGTTTTCGCCAATATGGTCGCTATGTTCCTAATGGAGGAATGGACGTTTTGGTACTGGAGGCTTTGGAGGTTTTGGGAGTATTTGGTAACCGGTGTAGTTGGATTGGGCTTGGTGTAGCTGTGAACATGTGTGGTTTGTGTGAGTGCGTTTCTGTTTCATTCTATTGGGTATTTCTGTCCTTATATGGAGATCAATGAGGTAAAGGGCGTTGGAGGAGTTACCCGATTAGGCATATTTCGCAAAGGTTGTCCTCGAGGGAATGTGTCATATTACATCCACACACCACGATATAAAGACATGTCCTCGGATGAGCCCTCAGCAACTCAAATCAATCGATGTGAGAGGTCTCTCTTCGCTGTTGATCAGACCTCGTAATGTTAATAAACCATTCAGATGAGTCCTGATGAGCTACCAGCTCCGCTGAAATGAAATTTGTCTCTCAATAGGTGCTCAGTCGGTGCTTCAAACACCTCATGCTGCTTCCAGTCGCAATTAGCCTTCTAAGATGAGGTCTTTCAGCAGCAGTGTAAAGAGAGGATTTCGGGAACCATTGGTGCACAGTTCGTTCTTCTGAGTATTGAGAAGTGTATAAAAAGGTATGGACTTGCTCTTTCAGAACTTTTCTAATTTCTTCTGATGGCGAACCACCACCGCCCATTACTCTATCGTATCACAATGGCTATAGCACGCTTTGAGCGTAGAACGTTGTACCTTACAATATTCTTCATTGGTGCTTGTACGCTAATTACGCTGTACATGTTCACTATACTCTACGCCGCAGATGATGCAGTGGATATAAGAGCCTTGTCGGACTCTCCACTTCCAGGGACATTTATCAACAACATCACAGCAACAAACTCAACATCCAGCACCTATATCTTCAGAGCCTTATCCAGAAGAATTTACCAATATAGAAGTGTACGCACTCACAGTGCATTGGATAGGCTTGATCTGTGGTTTCAGATAGGTTCTGTACCAACAACTACGTTTGATTATAGGGTCTTCATCCAGCTAGTCCAGCCTGGTGTCTCAGAAAACTACTTGCAATCTCTCCCAAATACAAAGCCATATGTTGCCAGCATAAGGATCTTTGCTTATCTTCTCATGTTCTCCATGGCCAGCTCTTTCCTCATTCCATTGCTGATCATTTCATTTTCCACCAATTCATCCAAAATAGCTCATCATTTGGCCTATGTCACACAGCTACTCTTCCAAATCGTAACGGTCTTTCTCAGCATTATCATGCCTGCTTTGAAGAAGTATTTGTATTCAAAGATACAGTCCCCAGAAGTTTACACTGCTAGCGCTGGATTTCCCCTTTATTGGCTCGTTGCTGGTTCCAATATTACATTATTGTTGGCGAATATCGCAGTTCCCTTCTACGATCAGTTTAGCTTTGAAAGAAAAGAGAAGAAGAGGTTGGATGTGATCAGAAATGCCAATCGTATTCCAAGGATGGAGCAAGCTTAACTTACACTGGACAGTGTCGTCATTTATAATTAATACAATATATTTTGCTTATACAATGTGCTGATTATCCTATTTCTTCTTAGGTTTTTGTTTCTTGAAGTAACGTTCCTGGTCAGCTGCTCTATCACCCTTTGTCTTTTTATACCTTCTCGTAGACTCACTATCTTCTCTTGCCTCCTGCTGTTTCCTCTTCTTGCTGTTAAGCTTCTTCTTCTTGTCCTTCAAGTCATTGGCACCCTTCTTTTTATCCTTTTCAGATTCAAACCACGTTCTCTTTGGTCTGGATTGAATCTCATCTCTATATCTCAACATGTTCTCACCTTTCTTCAACTCCATCTCTGCAGCCAACATCTCCTTCTCTGCTTTCTCTTCTTCCAAGATTTCCTGTACAGTCTCATCTTTGGTTTCGATGATCTTGTTGATATCCTCAACATCCTTCCAGTTCACCTCTCTACCAACGGTCTTATTCACTCTGGAGTTTGGATTGTTCTCTGTGCTTTTAATGGCATCCTTGACGATGGCACGGTCAGATGAGCTTTCACCGACAAATGAAATGGATTTACCCTCACGACCACCACGAGCAGTACGACCAACTCTGTGCAAATACACTTCAAAGTTCTTTGGCATGTCAAAGTTGATGACGACTTCGATCTTTGGAATATCCAAACCTCTCGAAGCCAAATCAGTACAAATCAAGATTGGAACAGTCAAGTCCTTGAAGTTATTGATGGATGTTAAACGCTGCTCCTGTGTCAAAGAACCATGCAACTCTGAAACTTTGAGACCCAAGAGACCCATGATAATTCTCAACTTGTGAGCTTGTTCCTTTCTGGCAACGAATATCACAATTCTCTGGTCCTTAGTGAACTTTTTCAGTATGTTAAACAATACTGCAGGTTTTAGATGATCTCTCTTTCTGATACGGACGAATTCCTGGACCAATCCAGAAGCAGCCTGTTTTGGAGGATCAATCATGATTCTGACAGGCTTTTTCATGGAAAGTTGAACCAAAGACTTAATCTTCGAGTTCATGGTAGCAGAGAACAACATTGTTTGTCTCTTTGTTGGCAATAACTCCAAGATCTCTGTCAATTCCTTCTGGAAACCTTCTTCCAACATTCTATCGGCTTCATCAACGATCAGAATCTCCACTGAATCAACTGTGAAGGAAGAGGAGTTTCTCATATGATCGATGAATCTACCAGGCGTGGCAATGACGATATCTGGTCTCTGCTTCAGCTCTTGTTCTTGCTGTCTCAGGTTCAAACCACCAACAGCAAGACCAAATGTCAATCCATTGACGAATTTACCAATCTTCTTACCAACGTCACTGACTTGGATTGCCAGTTCTCTTGTTGGTGCAAGGACGATGACTCTGGTAGCAGCAATCTTTGAAGGTTTGAATAAGAGTCTCTCGATAACAGGAGTCAAATATGCAGCAGTTTTACCAGAACCTGTCACAGCACCAGCGATGATATCTTTACCCAGTAGGGCAATTGGGATCGTGGCACTTTGGATTGGAGATGGTTTCTGGTAGCCCAAAGCTGCCAAACCTTTTAACACTGGACGAGAAAGCTCTAGAGATTGGAAAGTCTTGTGCACTTGTTTCTTTGCAGCTTCAGATTCAACCTCTGGGGCATAGAAGTTCTTGATATCTTCAGGGGAGTCTTCTTCTTCCTCCTCCTCTCCGGATTTTTCATCTTCCTGTTCAGATTGCACTTCTTGTTCATCCTGGTCCTCATCGTCATCTTCTCCAGAGTGTTCTTCGTCATTCTCTTCGTCATTCTCCTCGTCATTCTCCTCAGCTTTCTTCACACCCATGCCAAAACCGTCCATCGCAAGTTCGTCATCATCACTGCTGTCCTCCTCCTCCTCTTCTTCCTCGTCATCGCTTAAAGACGTACCCGCAAGCTGACCCAAACCACCCTTTCTTCTAATGATGCTATCAAGGTCAACATCCTTCTTCAAGGTCTTTTCATCGCCCTTGAAGTCCCAGCCTTCAAAGTCCAGCTTGGTCTCGCCATCATCCTGGTCAAACTGGAAGTTCGGGTTGAAATCCATGTGCTCTTTATCCTCTTCTTCAACATCCTGTGCTCTCTTCTTGGACTTCTTAGACTTCTTGGACTTCTTCACCGCCTCCTGCTGCTCAACCTGTTCCTCGTCAGAGTCCAACTCCGGCACATCGGTATCCGAGTCTGAAATCGTTGGAACTTCACCGTCGATAAGCTTGAATCCCATCTCTGCTTGCCTTGATTCTCTGTTTCTTCGTAAGAAAGTAGAAGATGGGAAGAGGAAAAAGCTCATCGCATAAATTTTTCAAGCCATAGAGAATTATCGCAGATGGATTTCCCAATTCGGAGTTGCGCAACCTGGGTTCGCCAATTAGCGAATGGCAATCCATTTTAGGAAATTCATGGAAAGCGCAAAAAAACCAGCGAAGAAAACACGATGAAATTCTACAATGGAGCTGAATTAATACTCACTCAGCTCTCCAATTGGGTGCCGACGATCCGCAGATTTCGATCACACAATGCTTTCAAACGTGAGACATTGGTTCTCTGGGTTTTCCAGGCTTCCATCGTTGATGAACTCTCGGTATGACCAGTCTTCTCCTTGGACTCTGGCCAAACAGATTATCATTCTACAGGTTTTCTACTATGCCACAGCCATTGTGCTGTGCTACCTGTTGGCCCTGTTGTGGGGGATTGATTTCCTGTTTGAATGGGTGTTCAACTGGAAGCACATCCATATCAATAACACGTTCGGCGTGTATCTCATAGGGATGTGGCTGTTTGACTCGTTCCTATGCGTGGTGTTCATGACCATCATCGTTGGCCGTAGTAAGCTGGCCTGGGATTTTGCCCTGACGTTGAAGTTTATCGACTTGGTTGTTGTTTGCATCTACAGCTCCAGCTTCCCTTCGTCCATTGCCTGGTGGCTGTTGCAGATTGGGTCTGCTATTATCCTCGTTAGCCTTGGAACCTCGACTTCAAGATGGGCAGAGCTACGTGACACTTTCTTCACCGGGTTAAACGACGCTGAGCTAGGCCAGAGCCATGAAATGCGCAACTTGGAGGCCCCAACCACTACCACGACACCTGCTGCTGCTTCATGATTCGCATTTCCTGCATAGTATATATTGTACTGTATGTACTTTTCACAATCAGCTAATCTACAACGTTAGAGATTGAAAGCATTCATTAGCACCAACAGCCACCATCACTCCTGTTCTGCCCAACACCGGTCTGGAATTGATCCAAGGATATGCTTGACTGTCTATGTAGCCTTGATCTTGCGCCTTTAAACGATTGAAGAGTGACATTCCAAGGTATATCACCATACTGAACTCCAAACTGAGAGTCATCTGGGTCTATCTCCTCGTATTGTAATCGTTTCCAGAGACTCTCTGCCAGTAGCTCAAACGGCTTAGAGACGTTGATGCCGTCTTTCACACTCGTCTCAACATACTGGATCCTCTCCTTATTCTCATCGCTTACACCCCATCTTGTCCATATGGCTTCAACGTCCTCGGCACTCAACCCCTGTGCAAGATCACCCTTGTTACCAACAAGTACTACACTTGGACTATGCATCAATTCCCTAACATCTTGCCAGTACTCATCCAAGCTGGCCAGAGTGGACAGATCTGCCAAATCAAACACCATTATTACCCCGGCACTGTTCCTGTAGTATGACCTCGTCAATGATCGAAACCTCTCCTGTCCCGCAGTGTCCCACAGCTGGAGCTTGATCCTTACGTCGTCTTTGGTGCAGCATATCTTCGACTTGAAGTCCACTCCAATTGTCTGAGAGATTTGGTGCTGGTCCAACTCGTTAGTTAAGTACCTGTGTAACAATGACGTCTTCCCTGTAGATGAGGGCCCAATCACAATGATTTTCGCCAGATAGTCGTAGTGTTCCCTCACAATGACCGACGGCAGCGAGTTCACAGTGTCCATCTCTCCAGACCTTCCTCCTAAGACGGTCTGGCAGCCAGCTTGAAGACCCTGTTGACGGAGCACAAAAAGGGATCACATCACTTGCGTACGTGGATGCGGAGTCTAGACCTCCCAATGCGGTAACCGTAAACATCAGCGCAAAAGTGTGTACATATGTAATAGAGACAGAAAAGTGTTAAACTATTTAAAATGGCTCTTCCTCTTCTTGTAGGCTTTCCTCTTTGTCGATCTCCCACGCTCTTCTTCATACTTCATCACGTCTCTTTTGGTGTAGCCTCTTGAGAAGACGGCCTGCGTGTGCTTCCTCTCGCAATGTCCACAGTTTCTGAACTTGATGAGCTTATCGTTGGCCAGTAGCAGCTTATAACCTTGTGATTCTTCATCCTTGGTGATGTAACGATTGATGAGGTCTCGTGAGAGGACTCGCTTACAATTGGCAGTGTGAGCTGCAACCTTTATGCCCTCTGGAATCTCCTCGCCTGTTAGGAGAACTTCGATATACGCATCGCACTTAATCTTCTTCAATTGGCATAGATCACAGCTCGGGCCCTTTCTCTGTCTTGAGGAGTTCCCAGTGATGTGAAGTAGGCGTTTTCTCTGTGTGGTATATTGTAGATCACAACGGTGTGTGCATTTGTTTCCTGGCTCATACTCAGAGGCCTCGTCGTGACAGTGTTGCTCAGCACATTCACCGGTGTGGCACTGCATCTGTAATTCTTCCTCTTCCTCATCATCGTCTTCTTGCTCGTCAGAGTGACCATTTCCAGCATCGTCGTCCAAAGAGCTCAGTGAGGACACTGACGAGGACCGTGTGCTGTGGCCATCCGTCACCTGGGAGAATACAGAGTCTGAAGACAGTGATCTAGGCGTAGCATCAACGAGATCACTTATGCTTATCCTTCTATACCTGTACTCGCCCTGGTTCAGCTGTTGTAGTGCGGTGACATCCGCAGTTGTCAGCTGCACGCTGCTGAACCTCTGGTAGCTTGTTCTGCTCTCGAAGGCCGTGTGCAACGGTGGTAATAACACCGGTATCGAGGAGTGTCCCTGTATTATGTACGACATTATGGCCCGGCACTGCTATACACCTTACACATCAATATCAGACACACAGAGGGGAATTGAAGCTGGCTATATATATACGTACAAATTTACAATCCTCGTCTCGCCACATCGGCAAGGAATCAGACGCATCTTGGGCTTAGTTCTAGGAACCGAATTACAACCACAGTGGTTATTTCCAACTCCGAACACCACAAGCATATGCTTTACCACCCTTGTGGTTAAAAGAGGTTATAGCAGGGCCTCTGCTGGCCCAATTGCCAGGCACTGATACGCCCATCACAACCTGATCAACACACCGTTACCCTCGTCAACCACCGTGTCACCATCTACTCGCATTCTCCAACCATTGGCGGTGTGAGTGTTAACAGAAGGGCGTTGTCGATGCCGCAATGTCGTGATTACGTGTGCGAATTATGCATGGCACGCGCACGCGCGTTGGCTGTCAAATCTATGACACAGAACAATAGAAGAAAGCACCGAAGAAAGCGATGCTCGAGACTCAATTGATCCATACGTAGCAGGCCCAGTGGCCTGCTGTGTGCCTTCAATTGGCTCAGCGAAAGCGGCGTGGTGCCCCCGTCTCTCACACTGTGTATCATCACGTATATATGTCCGCATCATGCTGTAGTTGAATATCATCATGCGTTAGTGTCTCTGTAAATCTTTGTGGAAGTACGCTGATAACCACAAAGAAAGCGGAGTTGTGTAGAGATGGTAGTTCCAGTTGAGTGCGAGTTGGTGCGAGTTGGTGTGAGTGTGTAGCAGGAAGCAGCAATGAGCTCTGTCAGAAGTAGTTCGCCTCTCAAGCTCAGAGAACGGGTGTCGCACTTGTTCAGGAGAGATGCCAGCGCAGCTCGTGAGACAGCACTGGTGGGCGTGGCCAGTGGAGGCCATGAAGGGGAGGAGTTCCCGACGCTCTCATCCACCGAGATTAGATTGGACGAGATGACCTTGCTGAACACGTTGAAGAACCAGCAAATCTTATCAAGGGAACAGGAGATAGTGCTGAAGGTTACACAGGAGCTACGGGAGTTGGACCGGCCTATTGCCAAAAGACCAGTGGCTAAGAGCTGTGATGGCACGCTGCAGTACTGTTTGAATTCACATTGGTGTCTTTGGAGTAATATCGACTTACACTTGGACACTCAGGGAGCTGGTGATAAGAGCCCTGTGCCAACATCGACGACGACGCTACAACAGGTGTTTAACACGAGGTTGGAGTTGGACAAGGCTATACAAACGTGTTCACGTGTGTTGGAGCAAGATGCGAGTCCCCACATCGTGGAAGTGCACTTGTTCAACAAAGCAGTTGACTTGCCATTCGAACTAGAAGGGTTGGCCTTGAAAGTACCGGGGACCATCGGCGTCAGTGCCATTGAACAGCTAATGGAGTTGGTCTGTGATGATAGGCTTTTCCGATATGCCGATATAGACTGGTATTGGTTGAAACTGACAATGAGTGGGATAACACTATCACAGACAAGGAGAGCTCATGATGACGTATATTGGGTTATAAAGCTTTGGTTCAAGACCAACGGTGTGATTGACGAGTTTGACGATGAACTGATCAAAAGGGTTTGCTATTTGTTGTATTACTCTTGTGACTGCCTGACCGTTCAAGTCATCTCAAAACTGATGTATACAAAAGATGCGTTTGTATATAGAAGCGTGTGGAATTGATCTCTCCCCCCCCCCAGGCTCATTCCATGTTGCCGAATACACTATCATCTTCATCCTCCCTGGTGTCACTGTGTAGCTGGTCGTCTCCGCCCATCTTTGGAGACGCAACCTCATCCAGCTTTGGGAGCACATATGTGGACTCGTTCGAGATCGACGGCATTCTCGACTGCTTCAGCGGTACTGTCGACTGGACTGGCGGCGAGTCGTGGTGCTTGTCTCTATACTGCGGGTTGAACTTGATGCCGTCCTCATCCTTTTCATTCATGCTGATCAATATACTCGCAGCCTCCAACAACTGCACTTGCTGGTGCTTCGAGATCAGGAGCTTCTTCGTCACGTTCCACTCCGGCGTGTGCTCCCAGAGGTGCTTCGCCAGCGACGATATGTGCTTATAGCCCTTCCCACACGCCTCACACTTCAACTCCTCTTTGAGCCTGCCCGTCTCACCTTCGCTGATTCTTCTCACTACAAACTCTCGCGATAGCAACGGCACGCTGGAGCTCAGCTCCTTCTGTGCATGGCCGTGACTGCTGCCGCTGTGATGCTGATGATGATGATGATGATGATGCTGATGACTGTGCTGTGGACCCTTCTCCGGCGATACCTTCCCAGGTATCGTGTACGGCGCTGTGGCAGCTATAGACGCCCTTCTCGATATGTGTGAATTCGTGTGTACCGAGGATGTCATCGCTTCTCCGACCAAAGTAAGCTCAACAACAACGGAAATCAACAAATGTGAACAAATGTGAACAAAATATCAAAACTTTTGAGAGAATTGGCAAAGAATTGTGAAGGAATCTCAGAATATTTTTCACACACAAAGCGCAAAAAAACCACACAATGAGACATAAATTTTTTTTTTTTTTTTTTGTAAACAAATTCGAAATTTTTTTTTTCTTTCTTTTTGTGCGCGTTGTGGCTGAAAATTTTTACTTTTCTGTGTTTTGCCAGAAAGGGCAATTTTCGCGACGAGAATCTGCTTACGTAAAGTCTTACGTAATCGATTACGTAAGTGCTTAGTAACCATTATACAGGCCCATGGCATTAGTGGTGGTATATACAATGGTGTTGTTATACACAATGGTGTTGTTATACAGAGTGCTTCACGTTGAAAGCCCGCTGGAGATCGGCCACGTCCCTCCGTCTGTCGTTGGCGTTGGTGCTCAGCGAGCACATCTCCAGGTTGATGACGTAGACCTTGCCGTGGGCGAGCTTCAAGATGTCGTCGCCTATTGAGATGTTAGGCCTGAAGGTGACGCCGTGGCTGTGGATTCTTTGGAGCGTTTGCAGTGCCATTTCGTAGTGCTCTTTGCTGTGAGTGTCGACTGGTAGCAGGTCGTCGTTGACCTCCGTTATCGGCTCGTACATGATGAAGTAGCCGTCTGCTCTGAAGTGCAGCGTGTCGGCGTTGCTGCTAACGTCCTCCAGATAGCCGTACTTGAGCACTCTTCCAATACAGTCGCCATACAGCTCGCTGAGCTTCAGATAGGCGAGCACGTTGGTGCTCCATCTCTGTATGAGGTCCAGTGCGTTGGTCTTGAGCTCGAGAACACCGTCGACGTGGGCGTTGGACATCTTGTACATCGGAGTGGACGGGTGTCTCACAGACATCAACGCCGTGCTTCCCTGGTAATACTCGTCGTATATCGATAGCAACGAGTTCCCAGGTTTGCTCTGATTGTGATCTTGGTCCACGAACAGCTTCGCACCATCAACTATTAGCGTCTGGCACGACCACTGTGGTCCCACGGCGATGATGCCCACCATGGAACGGTCCAAGTCAACCTTGTACTTCTCAAAGTCCAGTCCATTAGACGTGGTGTACGTTATGCTGGATGGTTTGAACCTCTTGATCCGTTGACCGTCATGAGCTAGCACCAAATTGGATCTGTCCATAGAGTTGAACTCGGCCCATTCCTTTGAGACCTTTTTGTTGAGCTTTGCCATGAATTTTGAATCCTCAATGGACTGTTCAGGGGTTTCGTATAGGAAGGCTCCGATCACGTTTCTCATGGTTAATACGCTGTCGTTGTTGAAGTTGGAGAAAGTGAAATGCCTTGTCTTGACGTTACTAAGCAACTTCGAAACGTCTTCAATCTCACCGTCTAATACGTCATCGATGATGAAGCATCCACACCAGTTATAGTCCATCATTATGAATTTTCTCGTATGTGAACTGAGGCAGATCGATACACACTTGTGGAACTTCTTCATGAAGTTATCCCTCTTGGTGAATTCAGCACCGGCAACTTTGCCCTTGAATTCACCCTTGGAGCCCATACACAGCTCATATCCTTCAGCTATCGCCAGCCCTAGTTCGCAGATTTCCACATGGCATAGTAATCTGTTGATCAAAGCGTCCTTGTCGTCAAATATGCCCCATTCAAACTCGGTATCGCATAACACCCCAATCGGTTTCATATTCACAGGACACCTTGGCGATAGCGTTGGGGACTCTGGTGGAAACCTGCTACCCTTGACGAAGGCGTCAAGCATCTTCTTGTCAAGATACACCAACAGGCTGTAAATATCAACCATAGGATGCCATATCATGTCATGGATCATCATCAGGTACATATTGAGATCCAGCGCACATGGATCAAGTATCTCAGGACATTTCTGCGTTGTGCTGATGTCAATAAAGCACATCTCCACACTATCTGGACTCATGTCAATTCCCCTTCGAAGAGCTTTGAAGAACTTCTCCAAGTAGTTCTTCACAAAGGCATCTCGGGAGATCTCGCTTGATTTCGATGTCGCCTTCAAGGGCCTCAATAAGGGATAATCTTCATACACGAGGTTTGGCAGTGTTGGTAATAGCCCTCTGTGGTCTTTCGAGTACACTGAAGGATTCGAGATCCTATGTCGCTTACCAACGCTGTGTGGTATTTGAACGTCCCTGGTCAACGGGAACATGTCATCCTTCACAAATATCAGCTCCTCTTCTTCCCTTTCAACAATGAGAGGGGGCATATCACAGTTGAAAAACAGCTCAACCCCTTGTGACTCCGTGACCGTGTTGTCCAACTCGATGAAAGATCTCCCAATGGGCTTCACAACAACGTCCATATCTTGATTAATACTCCACTGCCACACTTCGTCCTTATCCCCTAAAAGCATAGTCTTCTTAGGCAGCCCTAAGGGCTGCTGTGACTTGCCTTTCTTCCTCTTCTGTTTCTTCAGGTATTTGGCCATCACCTCGTCACCGATCTCTTGCTCTTCACCTCCCGTTTACCAATGTCTCAAGACCCTAACAGCCATCAAAGCACACGCAAAATCCCAGGGCCTTGGAGCTGGAAACGAGCTTCAAATTTGTATTGGCATGTGTCCCCAACCGATGAGTTGCGAAACACCTGGACACCGCTCAACCCGGACACCCAAACATCCTAACACCCAGCAAACTCTGAAAAAACGTCCAGACGACCAAACATCAACAACAACAAAACAACGTCAAAGACCACGTTTAACGAACATTTCCCAGCTGTTGTAAACGTTAAGAACACGATCAGAGCCGAAGCTAAGATCCACGACCCTCCAAGAGACGATTCTGCCGAGCCACACAATGGTTGTTGATACTGCGTACTACGATACCCTTGAGGTATCAGTGACGGCTACTCCCGTGGAGATTAAGAAGGCCTATAGGAAGATGTCCATCAAGATGCACCCTGATAAGAACAGGGATGACCCGAACGCCACTGAGAAGTTCCAGGAGATCTCGGAGGCGTATCAGGTGCTGAGCGATGAAACACTGCGAGCCAAGTACGACAAGTTTGGTAAGGAGAGTGCAGTACCGAACGAAGGGTTTGAAGATGCCGATGAGTACTTTGCGATGATCTTTGGTGGTGAGGCCTTTGTCTCGTACATCGGAGAGCTGAGCCTGCTGAAGGACTTGCAGAAGAGTGCTGAGCTGAATGAGGAACAGGAGAAGAAGGAGAAGGAGGAGAAGGAGAAGGAGAAGGAGCGGTTGAAGTCTGAGGAGGAGAAGGAGAAGAAGAAAGGTGATGACAACATCAGTGGCACAAGCGCTGCAACTGGACAGAATACAACAAAGGAATCCACGCCTCTTCAACTGCACAGCTCCGAGCACGCTGCAACGGAAGCTCAATCCGACCATACTGATAAGCCTTCAACGGAAGAGGTGAAGAACGAGGAGACAAAGGAGAAGTCCAAGTTGCAAGAACACGAAGAAGAGATGAGAAAGAAGCGCGAGGAAACCATAACTACACTGTCAAAGAAACTAATCGAACGCCTCTCGCTATTAACGGAATCTGAGAATGATACTGCTTGTCAAGATGCCTTCAAGGAGAAATTCCAAATCGAGGCGAATCTCCTCAAGATGGAGTCCTTTGGTTTGGATATCCTCCATACTATTGGTAAAGTATATTGTACAAAGGCACAGATCTATTTGGACTCCCAGCAGCTATTTGGTATTCCCGGGTTCTTCACCTCGATGAAGGCTAAAGGTGGCATCGTCATGGACACTTTCCGTACGGTGTCTTCTGCACTTGACGCACAATCCACCATGCAAGAGCTACAGAAGTGGCAGGAGATGAAGGCAAACCCTGATGAACTACGGAATGAAAAGGGTGAAATCGTGGAAAAGCCTACAGACGAGGAGATTGCTCAACTGGAGAAGCTACTCATGGGTAAAGTGCTGAACGCCGCATGGCACGGTAACAAGTATGAGATTCAGAGTACGTTAAGAGACGTTTGCGATAAAGTACTGGGTGATAAATCTGAACCAAAGGATAAAAGAATACAACGCGCAAATGCACTGATGCTCTTAGGTAAGGTGTTTGTCAACACAACGAGATCTAAAGTGGAACAGGAGGAGGCCCAGTTATTCGAAGAGTTGGTTGCAGAAGCTACTCAAAAGAAACAGAACAAGTGAGATGTTTACAAATCAATATAAATCTATATCAACAGTATAAAGCCATTGCTCAAGACCATCTACAAGTTTGCTCTGCGTAGCTTCTGTGCCTTTGCAGCTTCTTCGCCTCTTTTGATGTCCTCTGCAACGAGTTGGTCAGCTTCAACTCTCTTTGGAATATACTCCGTGATCTTCTCAATCAATTGCTCGTCCTTTGGCACTTTGACAACACCGTTTTCATCTGCTATGAGGATATCCTCAGGGTTGATCGTTTCGTATTGTCCTTCACCAACAGTGACCTCAACTGGGACATTAATACCGACAACTTTCACCACTGGTCCTGGTGCTGCTGTGCCCAATCCATACGCAAACACTGGATAGCCCAAGTCTCTGTGCTCGTCAACGTCTCTGATTCTTGCAAAGATCACCGACCCCTTAGCTCCAAGGTACTGGGCTCGTGTACTCATCAATCCACCGTAAACGGCATTGTTCAACTTGACGTATGGCGCATGGGCACTCTGTAGTTCCTTTGACAGGGCAATCACGACGATTGAATCCTTTGGAAGGATATCGATATACTTGTCCTTGACTTCAGGTCTTGGATCGCTCTTTGGTGCGTATAGAACTGTGTAGGCCTTACCAACGGCACTGGAGCCCTGAGCATTCTTTGAGAAACGCTTTAAATTCGGTATGAACCCACCGGTTGGATGCCCGAACTTGACGAGGGCATCGCTAACGTCACAAGGCGTGAACTTTTCAAGGAATTTGACAACGTTGTTTGACATTTGTGTGTGCTGAGAAGTTCAATTGGGTGTTAATTGGCATGGTATTAGGGGGAAATAGAAAGAAATTGACACCCTTTTAGACGTGATCGATGCTTCAAATGGATGGATGGAGCTTATGGGGTTCTTCCCCTACTAAACAAAGCTTCCCAAAGGGGTTATCTCCGAGGGCTCTGTAAAATCCGATATTGTATTACGTAAGAACGTGAAGTGTTCGGGTGTTTTGGCTTGTAAGTTTAACGCTTTTCTCTTGATAATGACGGTGATGGGCTTTGTTGTTATGTTAGCTGGTGAGTCCCTGTGAAGAGTGTGCCACGTCCTATTTGTGACTCCATGAGTGCTGAAGAGAGATTATTGAAGCTGAAACAGCTTCAGAAGAAAAGAGCTGAAGCTGCGAGAGAGAACAGGCAAGAGCTGTTCAAAGAGCATCGAGAGAAGGCCATCGGGAAGGAGAAGCTACGACAACTTGAGGAGAAACAGGAGAGGAGCAGAGAGGAATTGGAAAAGATCAGAGCTCTTGAGCGAGGAGAAGACTACCAGAGGAGAAAGGCATGGGACTATACCATCGAGGAAAATGAAAAATGGGATGCGAAGTTGGAGAGGAGAGCACAGAATAGGGAAAACGCTGGGTTCAAGAACTATTCACAAATGGCTGAACAAGCGTATAACAAGGAGATATCACAGATCACAGTAGATAAAGACAGGTATAAGCTCCAGAAGGCTAAGGATGGACACGGCACAAGCGGGGTTGATTTCCACAATAAGCCTTCTAAGGAGGCCGTTGATACTCTTGTGAGCACGTTGAAGACTGGAGACTCTAGGAGAATGAAGAAAAAAAGCAAAGAAGAGGACGATACCGATAGTTATAGTGAGTACATTTACGCGATGTGTATCAAAGCTTTACGATGTTTAAGACAATACTAACAAACGCCGCTAGTCAATATCAAAAACAAACAGTTCAACGAGAAGCTCAATCGTCATTATGATAAGCACATAAATAAGTGATGACTTTGTATTGGATTCTATTACAGGGTGGTGGTGGTGGTAGTAGTAGTAGTAGTAGTAGTAGTAGTAGTAGTAGTAGTAGTAGTAGTAGTAGTAGTAGTAGTGGTAGTTACCCTACCGTGGTACTCGGAATCACCCGCGAATTTTCTCACCGGACAAAATCCACCGGCGGCTAAACAAAAAAAACATCAACATCAACAAAAGCGAAAATAACAACAAACAACGGCTTGAACTCTTTCACCAACCCATTGTTGCTCCGTTTTCACCCTCTAACAGGAGAATTCTTGAATATTGTGGTTAACCGCTACGTGCTTGTTGTTTTTAATTTGCAAGCGCCGTGCTCAATCGTGTTTTACACTTGTGGTTGATCTACTGAAGAAATTGGCAGAAGGTGCAACGTAAACAATGTCTGTTGATGACGAAGAACCAAAGATGAACCTTTCAGACGAGGGATCTGAAGGAGAAGGCGATGATTTGAGACCAGAGGCCTACGACTCTTCGGAGGAAGAGGAGGATGACGATGAAGAAGAGATCCAGAAGATCCGTGAAGGGTTTATCGTTGACGATGAGGACGACGAGGTTTCAACGCAGAAACGTAGAAAGAAACATAAGCGCCGCCATCAGGAGAAAGAGATTAAGGAACAGGACGACGGCTTGTTAGATGAGGATGACTTGGACCTGCTGATGGAGAACACAGGCACTGCAAGGGATAAGTCTACAAGTAAGTTCAAACGTTTGAAAAAGGCTACACCAGAAGAACAGCCTGAGAGATTGAAAGACTTGAACGATTTCTTTTCGGAAGATGAGGATATTGGTATGGAAGATGAACCTTCAACATCACGTAAAAGAGATACAAACCGAGTTATGGATGAATTCGACGATTTCATCGAGGATGACGAGTTCTCAGATATGGATGAAGACGCCCGTGCAGCTGCTCGTGAAAGACGCCAACAGGAGAGACTTAAACCTTTGGAGATTACAGGTATTGACTCTGAAAAAATTGACGAACTGTACGATATCTTTGGTGATGGTGAAGATTATGCATGGGCCTTGGAAGGCGAAGAGGAAGAAGGTGAATTCAAAGAAGATGAAGCCAGACCTCAACTTCAAGATATTTATGAACCTGAAGAATTGAAGGCAAGAATGTTGACGGATAACGATAAGGTTATTCGGGATACTGATATTCCAGAACGTTTCCAGATGCTTCGTAAGGGTATCAAGAATTACGAATTGGAAGACGCCGATTTCGAATACGAAAAAGAGTGGATTGCACACAGACTAAAAATTGAAACTCTCTACGGTTCGAATGACACAGTGGATGAAGAAGCCTTCAAACGGGCTGTAGGTGATGTACTGACCTTTGTAACCAAAAACAATCTCGAGGTTCCATTCATCTACTCTCATCGTCGTGATCATCTGTTGAAAACAACCATTACTGGTGAAGGTGATCATGCAGAAACAGTTGTTGTATCTCTGCTCGGTGAGAACGATCTGTGGAGAATTGTCCAGATGGATATTGAATTTCACGCTTTAATTGAAAAAAGAGACCAAATGAACATACTCATTTCCAAACTGGAATTGAATGATGAAGCAGTATCAGAGGCTGTTGGCGAAGCACGTTCAGTTACTGACTTACAAGACATCCATGACTACATCTCATTCAAGTACAGTGCTCAACTGAAGGATTTGGGATTGAAGAAGAGCCATCACAAGTCAAACATTTACGATAAGATTAGAAAAGATAACTTGTACGAGATTATTAAGAGTATTGGTATTACATCTTCAGAGTACGCTGAAAATATCACTGCAGAGACCAGGTTCTTCAACACAAAGGATTCAGAGAAAACACCAACGGAACTTGCAGAGACGATATGCTCTGAACCAGACTCTCTGTTCTTAAAAGCTTCTCAGGCATTAGAAGTAACGAAACGTTTCTTTGCTGAGGAATTGTTCACGAACTTGAAGGTCAGACGTTACTTTAGAAATCTCATGTCTGAATTATCCACAATCAATATTGAGCTTACAGAACAAGGACGTTTGAAAATCGATAAGAACAGTCCGTACGCAGATTTCAAGTACGCTATTAACCGTACTCATGATTCTATGTATTCCCAACCTGATCTTTTCCTCAGAATGTTAGAAGCTGAGTCGATGAACTTGGTTAAGATCAACTTGACAATCCCTGGTCAGAGTGGTCTCTTTGAGTCCGTCTTCAATTTACTAGCATCCGATGGTCAATCTGATTTGGCGAACGAATGGAACAACTATCGTCGTTCTGCATTAGAGATTGCTTTCAAAAAGTTGATTCCGTTGGTGGCTCTAAACGTGAAGGAAGATATACGCCGTGAATGTGAGCGTTTGTTGTTCTTTGAAATCCGTGGTGTTTTCTTGAAGAAAATTGACTGTGCACCATTCCATGCGCCAGGTACAGAAATTGGTACGGTTCCAAAAGTTTTTGCTTTAACTCCAGGTAATGGTAAGTTTGGGTCTGATGCTGTTGTTGCAGCATGTTTGGATAAGTTTGGTAAGGTTGTACAAACTTTCAAGTTTAACGAAAATCCACGTATCTCTCCAGACAGATTAAGAGCGGGAGAAACAGCCTTTGAAGCGGTATTTGTTGAAGCAATTAGAGAAACACAACCAGACGTTATTGCGATCAATGGATTCAACGTCAACACAAGTAAATTGTACAAGATCATCCAGGGTATCATCAGCAGTTATGGGTTGAAGAGTGGAGAGACCCAACACAGTTTGGAAATAATCTATGCCAACGATGAAGTTGCCATGAGATATCAAAATTCTCCAAGATCAACTGCCGAGTTCCCAGATAAACCAACTTTGGTTAGATATGCTATTGGGCTTGCACGTTATGTTCAATCACCACTTTTGGAATATCTAAACTTGGGTGACGAAGTCACTGCATTGTCAATTCACAAACATCAAAGTTTATTACCTGAGGAGAGATTTAAAAACGCTCTAGATACTGCATTTGTGGATATTGTCAATATGGTTGGTGTCGATATTAATAAGTGTGTTTCTGACTCATACTTGGCATCTTCTTTGCCGTTTATTGCTGGTCTTGGTGATCGTAAAGCATTTGGCCTGTTGAGGGCTGTACAACAGAATCCCCTTTTCAGTCGTCAAGCTTTAATCACGAACGAAAACATTCGTATCGGTACAACTATCTTCTTGAACTGTGCCTCATTCTTACGTATTCCGCAATCTAAGAGCCGTGCTCTCAGATCTGAAGATGAAGTTGAAGCCGTTACAGTTCTTGATGAAACAAGAATACATCCAGAGGATTATGCTCTTGCTGAGAAGATGGCTGCAGATGCTCTTGATCTTGATGAAGATCAAATTGAGGAGCTGAAAGATGCACCAGTTGGTGAAACTATTATTGATCGCCTGATGAATGCGCCAGAGGGCACTTCATTGTTGCAGAGTTTAGTGTTGGAGGATTATTCTAGACAACTGGAGGAAACTTATCATAAAAAGAAGAGAGCCACATTGCAAATGATATCCGAAGAATTACAGGATCCATATGCTGAAATCAGGGGAAGCTTCAAATTGATGACCTCCGAACAGGTATTTGAATCACTTACTGGTGAATCTGCCAGCTCGCTTCACCGTGGTGTTGTCATTCCAATGCTCGTTATGCGCGTAAACGACTATCGTGTGACTGGTATGACACCAAGTTCTATAGATCTTAGTGCCAATGCTGATTTCGCTAGGGCTCCTCGTGATAGACGTCGTCTAGCCGAGATCTACCAACAGGGACAAACGATCCCAGCTTCCATCCAAACAATTGACTATGAAAACTTCACCGCTGAGGTTAGTCTCTTAGATAGAGACGTTAAGAGCTCCATTGAACAGTTGAAATTTGACAAATCACCACAAATCTGGGACGTTGTCAAAGAGGAAGCAGATGACAATATCGAAAAGCGTAAACAGGAAGTTGCACAGAAGGGTACAAGGGTCATCAAGCATCCTCTGTTTCATAACTTCAATTCGGACCAAGCTCAAAACTTCCTTGCACCAAAGCTTCGTGGTGCTGCTGTTATTCGTCCATCTTCTAAAGGATTTGACCACATTGCCATAACTTGGAAAGTTGATAACAATCTGTACCAGCACATTGATGTTGTTGAACATGGAAAGGAGAATGACTATTCAATTGGTAAATACTTGACCATTGACAAGCACCGTTATACTGATCTTGACGAAATTCTCGAAACCTACGTTGGTGAGATTGTCAAACGTATCAACGAGATGGTTGACAACGACAAGTTCCGTTCTGGTACGAAAGATGAAGTTGTCGAATGGATCGAGAACTATTCCAAGGCAAATCCAAAGCGTGGTGTTTATGCATTCGCCTTCAACCATAAGAGACCTGGCTGGTTCCTGTTATTGTTCAAGACGGGACCTCAAAGCCAAATCTACACCTGGAATGTCAAGGCTGTTCCTGAAGGTTATGAGCTGAATACATATCCTTATCCAAACGTCCAGGCGCTGTGCAATGGTTTCAAGACACTGTTGAAGAACAGAAGCACACAGCCAAGCCACTACTGAAAATAAGAAACTGAAAAGAATTTGAATAAAAAAGAAGAATCTCTGTTATGTTATATGTTATATTACTGTTGGTGATTGATTGTATAAGGCCAAAGAGAGCTCTATGCCAGCTCCTCCAAGTCTTGTTGAGACTTTGCAGATCTCTTCTGGAACTCCTTCTTATCCTCTCTCTGCTGATCTTGTTCGTCCTCCTCAATCAGCTCATCGATATCGTAGTCGTAAGCATTCGGATCGTTGACCTCAGAGGGCTCGACCTTCTTGGCTGTTGTTCTTCTTCTCAAGTTGTGGACATCCTCGTTCTCCGTGGTTAACTGCAGTTTCAGAGGGATATCGTCCTTGCTATAGTTCATCTTCTCCTTCAGCGCACCTATCGATACCTTGCTCTTGCTGTTCTTCTTCTTCTGAGACTCCTCGCGTCTCTGGAGCACATCTGGTGGCACATAGCCACCGCTGTACTGATCTTGTTCCTCCTCCAATGGCTCATCCTCCACAACGGCTTTTCTGTGTGGTTGATACTTCACTTTCGTCAGCCCACTGACCTGTGGGAGCACAATCACCACGATGACCATAATGGCCATCGCTAGCAGTATGAATACAACAGCCATTGTCTTCTTTTCCTCGACTGGCTGTTGAAATGATGCTTGCTACAAAGTGAAAAGTTTTGATGTTTTGATGTTTTGATGTTGTGATGTTTTGATGTTGTGATGTTGTGATGTTGTGATATCTTGGTGTTTGGGTTTTTCACTGATTTCTCGTGCCGGCTCGCTCTTCGCTTTGAGAGGCCTCGGCCACTTCCGCAACTACCAAAGAACGCTGAATATCAGCAAATTGGTAGGCAAAATGCGCCCATTTGGTACTCGTTTGCTTAGAAGCCAAGTGCTACAGAGCTTTGTGAGATGCTCAGGTACACATTTCCCTGTCAGATGTGCTTCTACGTACCGTAAGCACCTTGTGTTGAGTGGAAAGCCACAGTGGGCCTTCAACATTAGAACCTACTCCTCCACCACTGATGGGCATGAAGTTCCACAGGAGATTGATTCTATGAGTATCAATGAGTACCATCACTTTGCTGATGAGTTCATGGAAGGGTTGCTGGATCAACTGGAGCTTCTTGGTGAAGAGTATCCCCAGATTGACGTTGAGTACTCACAAGGCGTGATGACGCTGGAGATTGAGCCTCTTGGGACCTACGTCATCAATAAGCAGCCTCCGAACAAGCAGATATGGATCTCGTCTCCCGAGTCTGGACCAGATAGATTCGACAAGATTGGTGGTGAATGGATCTCGCTCAGAACCGGTGAGAACTTGGCTACGCTGCTGGGTCGGGAAGTTGGAGAAACACTTGGTGAGGTTGTTCAATTCGAGTCATGAAGCTTTGTAATTAACTCTATATATAGAACTATTTATTTGGGTCTTGTTGTAGTTTTCCTGCTGTCTCTGTCTCTGTCTCTGTCTCTGTCTCTGTCTCTATCTCTGTCTCTGTCTCTGTCTCTGTCTCTGTCTCTGTCTCTGTCTCTGTCTCTGTCTCTGTCTCTGTCTCTGTCTCTCTCCCTATGTCCATGTCTCTCCCTATGACTACGTCTATTCCCACTCTCTTGTCTCTTCATCAGCAGCAGAGGATCCTCGAACTCATCTTCTTTAACGTCCCGTTCCTCCTCCACTTCATCCTCCTCACTGGCCATGTCGTTCGACAACTCTTCAGCCAGCAACCTCTCATACTCTTCATCAACATCCTTCTCCTCGTAAAAGGCATGGTCCACTCGAATGGTCCGACCCAACACTTTTGCACCGTTCAAATTGTCAACAGCTAACACAGTGCTCAATTGATCCTCATACTTCAGCCATCCAAATCCCCTGGACTTGCCACTTTCTTTATCCCTTACCAACTTCATATGAACAGGAATCCCATACTGGCTAAATATCACCAGCACGTCACCTTCGCTGAGTTCATAGGGCAGCCCACCGAAGTTGATATACGCAGAGTCCTTGTACTGTTGGTGCCATGAAGCACTGAACGGTATCGACCTTTGCAACTCTTCCTCGTTCAGCCGAGAGATCTGTCTGATTTGACTAGATATGAGTTAGTAATCAGTCATGTGCAATACCAATTGGAAGTACTCACTTCATTGTGTAATCAGGGCTCAATTGTAGTGGAAGTGAATGATGAGAAAGCGTAGAGAAAAAATAATTATAACAAATTATAATATAGCGTAATATAATTATAACCTTAACCTTCCTAATCGGAATACATTTCTGTTTTGGGAAGCTCATCGTCGGAATTCGCTCTCACACGTTCGAGAACGGAAAATTTTTTGTATTGAACCTCATCGCCTAAAGAACTTGTTTAATACTCGTTGAATTCGCTGCTTAATTTACCATTAGTTGAGACATAGAACACATTACAAGGATGTCTCTGTCGCAGTTATACGCTCTTGCGAAGTTTCCTCGAGTTTCAAACGTTTCCTCCCGTGCAAAAGTTGCTACGCAAACAGATGACGACAACTTATACATTGCCATATCAGGTGCTTCATTATCACACTACGTGCTGAAGCCGAGTCCAAAGCTGGTGTGGTCCCACTCTTTCCCTCCAAGCTTTGAGATAAACTCGCTGGTGAAGTTTCAGGGTCGCTATATCGTGGGTGTCTGGAATAAGAATACAAGAACACATATCATCCAGGTGATCTCTGCTTTGGAGAATGGCTCAGAGGTGGAGAGAGAATGGACTGTCGATTCTAAGGTTATCAACTTATCTCACGTTGCAGATGAACTAGTCGTGTCTACGGAATCATCCACTGTGTGCTATTCTGGTGCTGATTTCAAGAAGAAATGGGCTGTGGATTCGTTGTATAAGATTGTGTTCCAAACCATTGTTGAGTCAGATGTCATCTTACAAGTTGAACATAACGATGATCCTTCACAGGAGATTTTACACTTGAGATTGATCTCATCAGCAGAAGGCCTTGAATTGTCTTCGAAGATCACTGAATTGTCAACGCATTTGGCCAATTTGACATTTGCACACGCGAATGGTTATCTTATCCAATTTGCTAATGGTGGATTCACAACATATTCACTGCCACATTTCCAAACTGTTTCTCAACTGTCATTATCGCAATTGAACATTGAACTGCCTTCATCCTCATTCACGCTGAAGTTCGAATCGCCATCAAAGGATAGGATCCTTCTAACTGTTGGGCACGATATTTACTTGATCAACATGAAATTCGGTATAGTGATATCTCATATCCATTTCAAGAAGTCTGACTTAGAACTGCTCTTTGTCCAATCGCAAAGGAACCAACGCCAAAAGCAGCTCTTTGGTGTTGTGCTGAAGGAGAGTGAACTTTCAGGTGTTACATTCACCTTGGATTCGAACACTTTGAAGGACTCACTGGGTAAGAAAGCATCAGCTCAACCATCATCCGTCTACAGATCTGTTCCTTCAATCCTCGACATTAAACAAGAGGACATTGACGTCGAAGCTCTGCTCAACTCGAAGGACCTTGATTCCAGCCTCTTAACATTCATGGAGGCGAGAAACGACTATTACACAGAAGACGATAAAGTCATTGAGTCTAAAGTGATGAACGTGATCGTCAAACACGTCCTGGACTCACCACAGCTTCCAGAAAGATCAATGACTTATCTATTGACACATCCTTTGTTCCCAACTGTAAAGGACCTCTTGGCTAGATTAAGATCTAAACCTCGTCTGTTGAGACAAGCCATCGTCACAGGAAATGTCTCCGTTAATGAACTCATCAATGAACTGAACACAACTGAAAACGAAGAGATCTTCAAAGACATCATCACAAGACTCTTGGAGTTCCCAAAGGAAAAACTGGACTTTAAAGACTTGGACAGTTTCAAAATCGTTGAGCGTATTATCCAGTTGAACTTTGGCTATGAACTCATCTCATTGTTGATTGATGCATCTGGTTTGTTCACTTGGAATGAAGAGCTGATTGATAAACTGCAGTCAGTCTTGACGAGAAAGATCGACGCTTTGAACTCAGCATCAAACCTATATGCTGTTGTTGGTGAAATACAGGCAAATAACTTGAAGACAGTCACAAGAGTTCCAGTTTACTCCATTGAAAGATTATCCATATAACAAGGTTGGGTTCATGTCTCTATATATCTCTAAACTCGTCATCATCATCACTTTTTAAAGAGATCCCGACATCGTTTGTTCTTTGTGTATCAAGTGTAAGTACAATAGGGTCTTGCTTTAGCTTAGCAACACTGTTTAAATGTTCATCGACCATCCTTTGAAGTCTCTTGTTACATCTTGTAGAACATAATGATATGAACGATGCAAACCTCTTTGAATCGTTTCCATGGCCAACATTGACACAGATGTTTCTCTTTGCAGAGATGGAAGGATCAACGTTCAAGTTAACTTCCTCCGCTTCGAAAACTTCTGAAAAGAATAGTGTTCTCTCTTCTTCATTCATGAATCCTTCTGTCGGTTCAAATTCATTAGAAACTATACGGTCAGAGTCATGACGGTAGACAAATTTGGTAGCTGTTTTCTGATCACGACCAGGCTGCGTCGGATCGTCAAGGTCAATGATTTGAGATGCGTTCACTTTGCTGATATCGACTTTCAGACGGCGAGCTCCTAAAGTCTTTTTTGCAGGAATATTCTTCAGAAGGTTTGAGATATCAAGCATCCCTTTCGAAGGCGCCTTCAATGATTTTGATGTTGTCTTCTTGGCCTTCTTATTGATATGGACATCATCAGACGCTGTTCTCCTAGATGGTTTAAAGCTATTGGAAAGCGTTGATCCATCGTCATGGAACGAAGGATCTTCAATGTATTGCTGCTCCATCACTTTCTCAGCAGCTTCATACGGTTCAAAGTCAGAGAGCTCTTCTTCATATGAACCAAAATTCAAAAGCTTGGACACAGAACTTTCATTCTTTGACAATGATTTCAGAAGCTCTTCATCGTCAGATTGTATATTCCCTATCGATGTTGAGGCATCTTTGTGCATTTTCAACTGTTCAATTGTATCAGTGAATATATTTTCATCGTCGCTCTCTTCTGAATCCTTAATCACCGAACCACCATTGCTGGTCTTTTCGTTTCTCTCACTCGTGTCTGATCCCCAATCGTCATCAGCAAAGTCTTCTTCAAACGCCTTAGAAAAATTGAGACCAACCCTATTCGTTGTTGATTTTAGTGGGGAAGATACGATGATTTCATCCTCAATGTCTTTATGAGAATCAGATCCGTTTGTCTCCTCTGGAGAAGCTAAAATTACTTCTTCGTTGTGGTCGATCTCCACGTCTTTCCGTGTATTTAATGTCACATGTGATGAGACGATTTCTTCGTGGTCAAGGACCATACTCAGTTGGATATCTTTATTTTCAACTCTTGGGTCATCTTGGCTGTCATTCAGATCAATAACAAGACTTGGCTGCTTCGTATCAGGTTTGTTTATTGGTGTGTAACCCGGTTCTTTTGATTCTTTTGGTTCTGTTGATTTACTGAGAGGGATTTCCACACTCGTGAACCTCTGTGGAGTTGAATATTTGGAGTTCGCAGACACCTTTCCAACTGAAGTGTTGGCCGATGTTTTAGCTGTGGATATTGGGCTGTCTTTATTCTTCAACATCCCTATTAAAAAGTCACCGTCATCAGTATCACTGGACTCTCCGTCTTCTTCTTCAACCTCTTTGGAATTATCTCCACCAACCTTACGAACCAATGTAGATGATTTGACAAACCCTACTTCTGGCAAATCAGGCATGAAAAATCTCTTTTTGCGAGCTGAAGTTGGTGGTTCCGTGTCCTTCAGCTTTGAGCATCTTTTACCCAGAGTGGTACCTTTCCTACTCTTTGGGGTCTTTCCGAGCATTGCCTGTGTTGCATGCTTAATAACCTCGTCTGAATCTTCTCCTCTTGCGATGATCAAATTGCTTTCAGGAATGTCAATAAGCGTCTTCTCGCATCGAGGTTTGATGTCCTTCGGTATTATACGATCAGATTCGTTTAGCTCCAAGTCGTTTTGCTCGATCCGCTTCTGAACAAGAGCATAGTCATGCATTGCCTGGTTGAACTTCGATTCCTCATTCGAAGCAAATAAGAGTACAACTTTACCATCGTTTTTTCTACCTGTTCGTCCCATTCTTTGAATGTTCTTAATAGGACTACTGGTGGTGTCGTAACAAATGATCATATCAACCTCACCAATGTCCAAACCTTCTTCACCAATAGAAGTGGCTACTATTACTTGGAATTCACCTTTTTTGAACTTCTTGATTAACTCCTTTTGCATTTTCTGGTTCATACCTTGCAATTGTGCCTCTTCAGATGTACCTGTACGGCTTGTAGCTCTTCTTTCGGCATCTTGCTTCTTCTGGTTCTGTCGTTGTTCAGCAATTGCTAATTCCTTTTCAATTCTCTCTTCTCTTGCCTTCTTACCACGTCCTTTCTTGCTATTTTTCATCTTATACTCCTCTTCATCGAATTTTTCCTTTCCCTTAGCTTGTCCAATGAAAATATGAGCTTTACATTTATCACCAAGGGTATTATCAATGGTCTGGACAATCTCCAAGGCAGATTCCCTCAACTCTGTAAAGACAATCACCCTTGAATCTTTCTTATGGGTGCAAAAATCTTCAAGTTCGGTAATCAAATGTTCAAGTTTTGGATGGCTGATATAGTTATTGCCCTCTAATAATTCCTCGCATCTCTTCTCTATATGTTTTAGCATTGGATGGAAGAAGAATGATGCAGATAGCTTGTTTGAAGATTTCCCCAGCTTGTATTTGGTTCTAAACTCTGTGCACTTATCTGTGAAGTATGAATAGAACGATCTCACGCCGTATATCCTCAACCTACGCAGCATCTGTCCAACGTATCCAATGACCTGCAAAATGAAGAAGAATTTCCATTTAACACCTTCGTTTAACGAAGGATTTGTCACTACTGCCTTGGACTTCTGCATCACTACAAATGCGTTGATCCTTGACGGATCAGTCACATCGTAGATGTTTGCCTCATTTGCCTGCTTCAGTATTGGCTCAATAGCAGTCCCCAACATTTCAATGATATCCTCCATATCAGCATTTGAATCGACATTGATCCTCACCTGTTCCTTGTCCTTCATGTACTTGGCAATGTCGGCGCTCTCCTCAGTTCTGATTTCAATATGGGAGATGTGCAAGTTGTTCACAACTTCCTGGACACCTTCAATATCAGATGCTGGCGTCGCAGTCAAAGCTAGCACCCTGAATGAGGTGTTGAACCTGTCAATGAACTTCACAACACCGGTGTATGCGTAATTCTCTCTGGCCCTGTGTGCTTCATCGATGACGAGGCATACAATCTCCTTGGGGTTCAGAGTACCAGCCTTAAGATCATTCTCAACAACTTGAGGTGTTGTGAAGAAGACGCGCTTACTCTCCCAGATCTGAGGTCTGTTCTTCCGTGACTTGTCCAACAACACTGCGGTATCGTCACTGGGTATATCAGTCACGCCGAGACACGCTTGGATCTGCTGAGCCACAAGGGGCCTCGTTGGCGCCATGAATATGATCTTGCCCTTCGTGAACCATCTGTAGTAGTTAAGCATCACGGTCGAGGCAATGAAGGTCTTACCCATACCTGTTGGAATGGCACATAGCAGGTTTGTGTAGAGAGCCTTTGCTATGATGTCGTACTGGTAGTCTCTCACGTCGAAGTTACTCGGATAGATGTACGAGCCGAGGTTTGGCCTGTTGAGTTCGTGATGGGTCCGCTGGAACGTCACCTCCCTGTGTATCTCTTCGTACACCGGTACTTCACCTTCTAATACCTCGCCGGTCAGAGTCCTTTGAACTGCCCGTGGCCGCCGTATCACGGTCTCTTTAACCCGGCGGTTAACCTCCGCACGCTCTACCGCCTGGTCAAGAAGCTCGTCATCGAGAGAGTCGGCAAAGACGTCAGAGTCAGAGTCATCAAATCCGCTCATCGCTTACTGTATCAACGAACCGCCCTGTTGTTATGTCATCGATGTGGATTGTGGCAAGTCTAAACACTCCCAAAGCGCGTGCTTGTGTTCTCTGGTTCGCGCCACAAAACGTAAACAAACACGAAACATCACGTAAAAGAGCTTACGAAAAGTACGCGTCCCATCTCATGGCATTTGTAAAACTTCTATGTATATTCTTCTAATAATGCTATATATTGAGTGAAGCATTCAGTGTTTAGCAGCACTAAAGGCCGCAATGACATCTTTCTTTGTGAATCTCAGTTCGAGGTCTCTGTAGAACCGGTTGATTATATCGGTAAGTTTCATGGTGACGGAGACAAACTCACCTTGTAAGGAGGACCACATATTATCAACCAAGGCTGTCTGGATCTCTGATCTCTCGCTATCGTAGAGCTGTTGCTCAACGTCCTTTCTCATGTTGTTAACGATCATTGTTATATCCTTCGTTGTGAAGTTGGAGAGAAGCTTGTTGATTTCATCCTTGTTGTACACTACTCTCTTGGATGGGTCGATGACCTTATTCGTGTACTCTTTGGAGATTGCATCAACTTCGTAAACAAAGGAGGAAACCTTACCAAAGTACTGGGAGACCATTTCTGAGACATACTGTTCGCTGGCGTCCTTGAACATATCGTTCACAACGTCCAAGGACTCCTGTAGTCCATTGACCTTCATTGGTCCCAACGACTCAATAATCCAGTTACAATTCTGTAAATCATTTGTCAACAAGGTTCTGAACTTCTTCAATTCACCGCCATCTCTGATCTTTAAGATCTTCTCGCCTCTGGTGGCTGAGTTCATGTTTCTCACAATTGTGGCGCAGAACATCTTATAAGACTGCTCGATGACCTTCTTGGTGTCCAATTCACCATATGAAACTGTTTGATAACGCGATGTGGAGATAATTCTTTCACACTCTTGCTCATTGTCTATGACAAGCTGACAAAAGTTTTTGACGGCAGCAGATACACCTTCCCTTCTCACTTTGGCAGTCATATACTTATCAATGCTCTTACATTCATAAGTAACAAAGTTTTCCCAATCCGATTGTACTTTGTTTCTCAACCTGTTGAAGATACCAACCATGTATTCCTGGTTCGTGGATGAAAATCTCTTGTCGAAAAGTTCCAAGTATAGCAGGAAAGGTGGTGAGTTTCTCATGTCCGATCTGAGACAATGTTTGAAGTTCCTCAACAAAGCCTGAACTCCAGGTTGAAGCAGTGTGTTAAGCACATTGTAAATGTCCCTCACATTTTCTCTATTCGAATCGATCTCACTAACAGATGAGGTAAGAAGTGATGGACGTTCGCTAATAGGATAGGCCTTCATATATGCAGCCAAGTCATGATTTTCATTGGACATGTGGAAAAACTTCACCGTAAAGTCCTGCAATAACAGAAGATGTTTCTCCAAAGCCTGCACTGTATTAATAAGCTTTTCGACCTCACCATTTCTGTCACTGCTGTAACGAGGTATTGACGCTGCTGATGAAGAATCCAGCATGGCAAACTTCTCTCTAAGTTTTTCGTGTGTTGGCGTTGGTGTGCTTGATTGCAATGTTGATGATCTCTTTCTAGATGAAAACAATGACGATGTACCATCTGAAGAGTCGTCAATAAGAGAGTACTTGTGTTTGTTATATGCACTTTCCACTAAGCTTTCCGATAACTGGGACAGAACCCTTTGGTAAAAAGTGTTTGCATAGCCTTCCCATGAACCAATGATACCAAAGTATGTTGGCTCTGAGTTATTTCGGACAAAGAGTGTCAATCCACTGTACACCAACATCTCTGATAAAGCATCCTTAAAAGTGACATCATGGGTGCTATCATACTTACCCATTTCAGTAACAATATATCTGAATCTAGAATCCAGTTCAGATGTAACTCTTCTCATAAACTGTTCCGTGGCATACTCATACTTGGATCTTCTCTCTGTAAGTGCATGCATCTCACCTAAATTATCCTCATTATTATCACCACCTCTAATGGCATTCAAGGCTGACTCTAAATCAGATAGGGTACCTTCTAAGCTGTACAAGTCCCTGTCAAGGTCCCCAGATGCCAAAACCTTGAGCGAGCTGTCGTCAACAGAAACAATATTGAACAACTTTCTCAACTCATGTTGAAGATGTTTCTTGTTCACTGTTTCCACTTGTAAACCGTTACTTTCAAGCTCAATGTCTTTAATGTCGTTGACAAAGCCTGAAAGCTCCACAGAATAAAAGTTGAACAAAGGAGAAATCTTTTTACACTGCGAAGCAATGTTAGAAGCAGTTTGGATCAATCCACCGGATTTGCTCTTCACTTCGAGCAATGCTTTAGTCATCTCGTATTCTGTCAACGCCAGTTCCTTAACCAACTTTGCTGTCAATGTTTCAGAGTCGTCATTAGAATCCCAGTAGATCTCATCAAATACATCAGCCAATGCATTGTTCAAGTTTTCTGGTTGTGCCTCCATAAGACTGTTCATTGTAGCAGAACGTTGTCTACTTTCTTTCGTTTCAGTTGACACATTCAATTGATCAGCAGGTTTGACGTTTGCCTCACCTCTTAGCGATACTTCTTCTGCACCAGGGAACGGTTCTTCCGGTATATTATTTAGAACTTCATGACTATGATACGTCTGGTCAAATGAGTGATCATCTGAATTGTCATAAGACAGGTCTTCCTGTTCAGGAGGTGTAATAACTATAGGGGTCTCCTGTTGAGCATTTCTGATCTTGAGCGGGGATACAGAATCTTGCATTGGTTCTTGTTCATACTGTTGTAGCTGATCTTGCTCTTGGTTATCATCATCACCTGCATAGAGGTCCGCAATATCACCGCTATCAGAGTCATCTGCATCAGTCTCTGCTTCTTCTGCTTCATTTCTAGCCTCTTCTTGTTCAAACTCCTCTCTTGTCTTTGCATGTGCCACCATGTTTATGCTCTGAATACACTGTGACACATCAGAAGTGTTACTCTGGCTCTTCTCAATAGGCTTCAACAAATCATCATCCACTTCCTCATGCTGAAGTTGTCCCTTTCCACCGTCTTGAATCACCGAATCAATATCGTTTATCTTCATAGATTCAACTTTGGCAGCAAGGTCCTCATCTACTAAGGATCTCTGTTCCTGTGAATTACCATCACTATTGACATCTGCGACATTTGGTAAGAGTCCTGGTTGTTTTGCCTCTTTCAACTGTGATACTGGAGTTTGTTGCAAAGTTGAGCTGGATGCTGACGAAGGTGCAGCTGCTGGGATCACCGGAACAACAGGAACCACAACTGGAGGAGCTTGTAGTCCAGTTTTCGTCGTTGCTCTTGACCCTGGAACATCTGGTATTACCAAAGGGACAGGGACATTTCTGGTCTCCTTATCCTGTTGACGTTGTCTCTCCGGTGATCTCTGTGGGGATGTCTGTGGTACTGGTGTACTACCTTGTTCCTGTAGTTTCTTTGGTGACGACTGAACTTGTTTGGGGGTTTGTTGCAACTTCACCGGTGATTCAGAGTTTAGAGTAGGCAAATCCTTATTCAAGAACAGCTTATAAGATGCATCATCCAATCCAAACAGTTTCAAGTCCCAATTAATCAATTTCGGAACAAACCCATTCTTGAACTTCCGGTAAACCCTAACGAGACTCGTTATGAACACCTGTCTCTCCCTAGACGACTGGGTCTCCCAGTAATAAGACTTCCCCAACACAGCGGTGAATCCAACATCGTTGTGCAATTCTCTCTCCAGGGAGTATAAATCGTTCAAGGACCACGTTCTGCCGATTTGAAACGAGCCATTGGAGTTCTCACGGCCCTTGTGCAAGTAAACAGTACCGTCTTTCTTCACAGCCAACGCCAACACCCTCTGCTTCTTCGAAGACTGTGGTGAGGAAGCCGGCGGTCTCGAAGACGGGTAGCCTGAGTCCTCAACGACTCTCACGTGAGTGATGTAGCTGTCCGCCAGGACCCCATCGGAGTCATAACTCGAGAAGCAGTATTTGATCAGCCCTTGCTTATCTGACTCGTACTGCTGTGCGAGGTTCATCGCGCCGGTCGAGCCCGCTGAAGATCTGTTACTCTTCAAAGCACCACCACCATTGGCACCACCACCATTGGCACCACCACCATTGGCACCGCTCTTCACGGGCGCCTGGTGCGGTAGCGGCATCTGTGCAACCATGGGCTTCATGATGTAGCCCTCAGGCCCTGGCTCCGGCAACGACAGCCCGAGCTGGCCCAACGCCGCCGCTCTCTGTGGTGATTGAGCTCCTCCTTGCTGAACACTTGGTGATTGGCCAGACTGTCTCTTGCGCTCTTCCCGCGAGTTCTCGCGCGAGTGCGAGAACTTCTTGAAAGGAGACGTGATTGCCATTGTGATCTGCCTCTTGTTTGCGTGCTCACTGGTCTCTGTCTCTCGCTGTGTGTGTGTTTGAGTGTGCTTTGATCACGGCGGCCCCCTTTGCTCTATGTGTGTGTTCGTGATGTTTTGATGGAACCCCCCACCCGCTCTCCCCTCCGCTGCGGCGGGAAAAGGTGGCCTGTGCTGTGTCTGTCTGCTTACATAAGCATTAGAGTCTTAGTCAGTGCTTATGTAAGCATATGGATTATGTAATATTCCGGTCAAATCTGCCCTGTCCTGCCCTCCCCCTCGGAAATTACCCGATCTGGAAGCGGTAAACGTTATCAGTGGCTCAAACCCTAAACCGGTGCATTCCCTACACACCACGGCCTGTCCACCTGCCAACAGCACCACCAATTGGCACGTTGTAGTCGTAGAGCTCCAGCCATCACACACCACATCACACACCACACACTTCCTCTCACTCCAGACAACAAATCACACTCCACACACCACACACAATCCATCCCTGGGCCAACAACCACAGCCCGCAACGTCCCTGTTCTGCAGCATCTGCCCCCCCCCCTCGCCATGTGGCTCCCCCTGTGGCCCTCCCAAATCGGCACGGTCCTCACCAGGTTACCATCACCGGCTTCCGATGGGCTCCCAGCACAAGGGAAAGGCTTCCAGCAGAAGGGATCAGTTCACATGACGGGGGCACCAGCTCGCTGCCTCCTGCAACGTAATTACGTCCTGCCGTCTCTTCTCCTGATGACACATCCTCTGTGCTGCGCAGAGGGCGGAAAGCAACGAATCCTGAACGGAGAGGCGTTTTCTCTGCTGGTGCGCTGAGATTGCGAAGATACGTCGTCAGTTGACTTTAGAGGGACCATCTACTGATAAAGTGCGCTGCTGCGTATATAAAGGCGGACGTGGAAGCGAGAGTAGATCCTGCAGACGTTGATACCGGTGGCATTGTTATCATCCTCAGACTTGATACTGCTTTCACACAGGATCTGGAAGCACTAACACAGCACTAACACAGCACTAACACAGCACTAACACAGCACTAACGCTAACACACACACACAATGAGTATGTCATCCTCCACCATACACTCACAAGCATACTAACACCCCCGTCAGCCGTCAAGAAACCAATCACCCTCCATCTACACGCCGCACTCTTCGACGTGGACGGCACCATCGTGGACTCGTCACAGCCAATCCTGGACTTCTGGGTCAACTTCGGCAAGGACAAGGACTACTTCGACGGCCAGTACGTCTTTGACCACACACACGGGTGGAGAACGTTCGATGCCATCGCCAAGTACGCGCCAGACTTTGCTGACGAGGAGCTCGTGAAGAAGCTGGAAGGACAGGTTCCAGACCTCTATGGAGCCGGAGCCAAGGAGATCCCAGGCGCCATCGACCTGGTGAACAGCATCCTCAACCTGCCTACTGAGTCGCAGAGACTCGCCGTCGCAACCTCCGGTACCTACGACATGGCCTCCAAGTGGTTCAATATCTTGGGGCTGACGAGACCAGAGGCCTTCATCACCGCAGAGAGCGTCACACACGGGAAGCCAGACCCAGAGCCTTACCTGCTAGGTAGAAAGTCGCTTGGATACGCAGACTCTGGCAAGACCGTGGTGGTGTTTGAGGACGCGCCTGCTGGTGTGAAGGCAGGCCATGGAGCAGGATGCTTCGTGATTGGCATTGCAAGCACATACGACGCGGACACGGTGAAGGGCTTTGGTGCTGATATCGTGGTGCCAGACCTCACGGGCGTCAAGGTTGTGGACTACGACAAGCACAACGATACGTTCAAGCTGGTGATTGACAACTACGTCTACGCCAGCGAGCAGTTTGTTCAAAGCTGAACCTTTTCTTTCTCTTTCTCTTGATCTCTTTCTCTCTTTCTCTGTTCTTAATGGCCTGGAACGGGGCCTTAATACCGTTATGATAAAGTATATACCGAATACATGCGGCTCTGTTGTTCAACACTAGCACAGCACGTTGGTGCACTTGCTGATCACCATCTGCTCAGGGTATCCCTCTCCGTCCATCTTCCTCGTGGTGTTGCTATAGGTGATGCCCCATTTCCCGGTGAACCGGTACTCGATGGTCTTCTCACGCTCGTTATACTTCTTTCTCCAGATTGGCGGGGCATCCACGTATTTGATGTAATCTCCATGGCAGTCGTCCGCAATGACCGTGGTTCCTGGGTTGATGAGCCCAAGCGACTCCAGCGCCCTCAGGTCCAGCAGATAGTTGCCCTCGTTGTGGTTCAGCAGTATGAAGTTGACACGCTCAACGATATGGGACTTCTGCCACGCCTCAACCAGCTCATCCGGAGAGCCCTCGTGTATGATAACACGGTCCTGTAACCCGGCCAGCTCAACCACCGCCTTAGCAGCTTCACAGTACTCCCTCTTGGTGTCAAATGAATGAACCTTTGCACGTGACTGCATCTCATGGAGCTCAACTGCAATCACAATGGCAGTGTACCCGATATACGAGCCCAGCTCGACAACAACCTGGGGTTTGATCTTGTGCAACTCCTCCTTGATCAAGGAGCGTTTGCGTACATCGTTTCCTTTGAACACCTCGATCTCTTTGATAACCTTTTCCGCGTCTCCTTGTAGCTCGTCTCTCTTTGAGAGCAAATGCTCCAATATCTCTTCTGGCGACTTGGAAGCCGGCGCTTGTTAGTATCTCTGTGCTCGTGAAGAAGGTCGAAACAACCGTGGCCATACTCTTGTTGTCATAGTACCTGCTGCTCGCTGTCTCTTCTCCTCTCTGTCTCTTCTCCTCGTGATGGCGCCGGAACCTGATATTCCTTGCCCTTTTATAGTGGAAACTTTAGCGTTGTAGGTTGTGCCCCGGGTGGTCTGACCAGAAGTTGCTACGCAATAGACGGAACGAGTTTGACACATTGAGCCCCCTTCCCGAACAAAATGCCTACGTCGTGCTTCAGTTCAAGCCGTCTATGCCATCCACAGCACCCCCAGGCCCGGGTGTTGCGCCTAAGGAAGATCTCGTTGCTGTGTGGGGGTGGCAGAAGCAAGGGTTTATGACTATCAGGCACACAGGGACATGGATCACACTGTGATGAGACTACACAGGGACGTGGATCACGCTGTGATGAGACTACACAGGGAGGACATGGATCACACTGGGACATGGATCACACTGGGACATGGATCACACTGTGATGAGACTACACGGCGTAGCTATGCAATGAATATTGAAAGAGAATCCTGCTTCGTCTTTCCTTTCCGTTGGAACTCGGTCGAATAAATAGTGTGTATGTATATGTCTTTAGTTGGCCTCCTACCGGTGCCTGGAACATCAGAACGAATGCTCTGTGGAATCGCCACCAGTAGCACTGCCCATGGAGCTTCCGTTGACTGTTCTAACGATGGAGTCCACCATCTCAGCACCGGACCACTTCTGGTGGGTCAAAACGTCACAGCCAAGAGCCTTTTCTCTGCTCTGGACAATGTCCACGTAAGCCTTCATACCTTTCTCGCTGAACCCCTGTGCCAGCTCGAATGAGCTCAAGGCATTGGAGTGCAATCCAGCCAATGACACCAACTGCAAGACGAACCCACTCTTGCCGAGCTCGTTGATGAACTCCGCCAGGTCGTGGTCGTTGAAGCCATGGGCACTCCAGTTGAACGATGGCGACAGGTTGTACACGAGCTTCTTATCTGGGTAAACGTCATGGATGCGCTTAGCAAAGGACTGCGCGTACTCCAGGTTTGGAGTCTTTGTCTCCAACCACAGCAGGTCGGCATACGGAGCGTAGTTCAGCACCCTCTTGACGGCAGTGTCGATTGACGCGTCCACCAAGTGGTAGCCTTCCTGAGTACGTGGCGCATCCCAGTTGAAGTAGATTGGCTCGCCGCCAGAAACCTCGGCAAACAACTCACGGCACTCCGCGTTCGACTTGCCTTGAGCCTGTTCCAAGTAGTAGTCAAACAGCTCAGGCTTACCCAGCTCCTTCAACTTCAACTCAACAGCCTGGTTGAAAGTGTACAGCGGGTTGGCTGCGAGCCACTCGCTCTCAACTTTCTCCAACTGTGGGCCCGTGAGCCCCTGGCCCTGGGCCTCGATCAAAACCTCCGTCAACGGCTTCACAGGCGTGATCACACCCTGGATGAACTCATGGTCTCTCGGATCAACAGACGAGTTCAGCAAGTTGCCCGTCTCCGCGTCGCTTCTGGCAATGACCAAGTTCTCGGACCCCATGATATCCCATTGTAGTCTTGTGGCGATCAGACGGCGGATCTGCTCCCCTGTTGAAACCAGCACCTTGCCGGCCAGATGGCCACACTTCTTACCGCCGTGAAGTTGGTCCTCGATGTGGATCGCACTGGCTCCCTTCTCTGCAAACAGCTTGGCCAGCTTCATCACTGAGCCAACACCGCCATGGCCAGTGTCCGCATCTGCAATGATTGGTCTCATGTAGTCGACACGCTCGGTGTTTGCAGGGTCCTTGGACTGCAGCCAGGTGTAGTAGCTCTTCTTGTCGTGCAACTGCTGGGCCTTGAACAGCCTCTCCACCTGGTTTGGCACGGTGTCGTATGGATAGTCACCGAAATCAGGCCCAACCTCGTTGGTCGTGGTCAGGATCGACGAGCATGCCCATCCACTCACGTACACAACCTCCTGGAAGTGGGCGTTCTGCGACATCTGGACAGGATCTGTTGATCCCAGCACACGCACCGCCTGGCCATTCTTGAAACGCTCCTCAAACACAGCAAACAGTCGCTTGGCCTGCACTGATGATGGGTACTCCGTCAACGGCAGAGACCCACGGTACTGCGCAACATCCTCCGGCGAGTACGTTCTTTTGATGCCTTTGAAACGTGGCGATTTGAACCACTCCGCGATCGAGCTCACAACCTGCTTGTGGTTCTGCAAGGCCTCCTTCGCAGTTGGGTAGGGGAATCTCGACAATGACATCGTGGGCTTATCTTCAACACTCAACACAGCACGCATGGCAGCATCAAAAGTCGAAAAAACAGCATGCCAGAAATCATTTATACACACCACGCCCCCCTAAAACCTTCTCATCTGACCATTCCAGTACCAAATGACCCACCAGCGACCCAACGGAAGGCGCAGATGGCCCCATGGGTCAGCGTTCTATGGCCGAGAGGGCCCTTTCCCCCCTGCCCCACCAGCGTGGGTACGTTACCACGGTTTCCTATGACCGTGCGAAGTATTCCTCTTCGGGGAATTTTCGCGGGAGGCGTGATCGCGCCCGGTAGCCGTGGTCGGAACATTGCCCGATCGGGCAATGCCGATCTCGATCATGTTGTGTGCTATGGAGCGCAGTGCTTGGTTGGCCTGTCAGCTGTGCTCATCAGCTCTGCTCGTCAGCTGTGCTCATCAGCTCTGCTCGTCAGCTGTGCTCATCAGCTCTGGAGGGCTCTCCATTGCCTTGAGACGATGGTCACGAAGGTGGTGTAGTCCCCGTGTGAGAGCAGCAAGGCGATGAGCGCTGTTCTGGTGAGCAGCTTGCACACGGTTAGGATTGCGAACATGACGATGGGCTTCCAGAGGGGGAACTGGGTGATGAGCCGCAATGCCTCAACAAGGGCAACGTTTGTGCACAGCTTCATGGTGATGGACATTGTTGTCGGGTCCAGCTGGCTCGAGTCGTACGGCCAGATGAGCATCAGGAGCGGGAACAGTCTCACGCCACTGAATATCACCAAGGTCATGGATATGGCCGTCCCGGGCGTGGTGGAGTCTCTGGGGGTCCACTTGAACAGCGTGCACGTCAGCCATTGTAATAGCCAGTGCGTGAGAAGATCATCGCTGAAGCACTGTACTCCAAAGTACAAGTACTGTGTGACTGCGTCCTTCGCCAACACCTCGTTGTAAATGGAGAAGTCCTTGATACCGCCGAGGCCCTTCCTCTCCTCGTAAGCCCATGTTATATAGATCTCAAACAACACGCTCACAAGACGGATTTTGCGAGCGGTGGACATCCCCTTGTCCAAGCCTATCGAGTTGAACACGAGGTGTCTAAACACCTGGCCTTTCAACAACAGCACATCGATGAACAACAGCACATTGTCGAACTCAACGTACTTGTCACACACTTGATGACACGATGCACAGTCCGTGAGCTTGATGTGTCCATTGGGATACGTCGTGTAGAGACTGCTCACGGGCTCACCACACTCGATACAGATCATGGGATGCTTCTAGACGTGGCACAAGATGTAGTTCTCGGTCACCCTGGCCCTCGCTATCTCTGCTTATCCAAACGATTTCTTCAACTCCGCCGAGTTGATGTTGATGTTGATCTGCCAACTGTGACATGTGCACTATTTGGTGTCCGGGTGTTCTATTACGTAATCGTAGTGTTCTATTACGTAATCGTGGTGTCCGGGTGTGTTGGACGTGCCCGATGACCTCGCGAGCCACCACTAACAACAACAGCCATCCCAACACACATCGAAGGCATATTGAAGCTGCTGTAATCGTTGTTGTCCCACTGGAAATGGCTAAACCACAGTGTAGATTCTTTCAACAGGGTAAGTAGCTCCTTCTCCCTCGTGTGCTTCTCATACTAACGACAGACAGGGAATTGTAGAAAGGGTGATAACTGTCCCTTTCGCCATGATATGAATAATGGCTCCTCGAGGTCTGGCAACTCACTGAAAGATGAAGTTAGCCGGTTCTGCGATCCAAAGTCGTTGGATATGAAGGAGAAAGAACTGCGTGACACCTTGGACATCTACAGAGAATTGGACATGGTTGTGACGTCTTCGATGGGGTTGCCGTTCCCAGCATCGGTCAATCTCATAGCCGGCAGGGACTATTCATTTGAAGAGTCGAGGTGGGATTTTATACAGTCTCAGACCTCCAACACGCTGTCCCAGTACGAAACGGCGATGATCTCGAGGAAGTCAGATATGGATTGGTGTGTGAAAGAACTTTTGCGAGACACAAGAAAGGCTGCAAGATATACACAGACTGTCACTGAGAAGCAGTTCAACGGTGAACAAGTGACTGTTCGACCATTCTTGAGCAAGGAACTGGACCTCACTGGTCAGTCGAACAATGCTTTGGCACTGGGGTCTGGCTCTAATCCGTTTGGCTCTCAGAAACAGACAACATCAGCGTTTGGATCATCAGGATTCGGTTCCAAAGGTAATAGCAATGGATCTTCCTCGTTTGGCCAATCGTCATTTGGACAATCAGTGTTTGGCCAGGCTTCGAGTACAAGTGCATTTGGCCAGGCTCCGAGTACAGGTGCCTTTGGTTCTTCAGGATTTGGAGCTGCTAAGGGATCAAGTGCCTTTGGTTCTTCAGGATTTGGAGCTGCTGGAGGATCAAGTGCCTTTGGATCCTCAGGATTTGGACAACCTTCGAATAATGCCAATAGCTCGACTTCACCTTTTGGTAAGCTGGGTGGTGGATCTGCAACGACGACGTCTGCTTTTGGATCTTCAGGATTCGGACAGAGTACAAGTTCAAATACAACTTCACCATTCGCACAGATGACTGGTAATAGTAACTCTACAAGTTTTGGTCAAAGTGGGTTTGGTTCTTCGACTGATTCAAAGTCACCGTTTGGTCAGTTATCCACTGGAGACTCAAAGAGCTCGCCGTTTGGTCAATTATCCACTGCAGCCTCAAAGAGCTCGCCGTTTGGTCAGTTATCCACTGGAGACTCAAAGAGCTCGCCGTTTGGTCAGTTATCCACTGGAGACTCAAAGAGCTCGCCGTTTGGTCAACCTGCTACCTCCACTACTTCCGCCTTTGGTCAGCCTACTTCATCTGCTTTCGGTCAGTCTGCTTCGACGTCTGCCTTTGGCCAACCTGCTTCAACATCTGTCTTTGGCCAACCTACTGCATCTGCCTTTGGTCAAAGTACGACGAATAACTCACCATTTGGCCAGCAGAATACTAATAATGTCTCAACGTTTGGCCAATCCACATCGTCTGCATTTGGTTCAGGCTCGTTTGGATTCTCAAATGGTTCAAATTCACACAATACGGCATTCACTCCAGGCCTAAAACAGAGTGAAAAGGAACCTGAAAGGGTAAAAGAAGATGATTTGAGCGAGGAGATTATCAAGCTGTTTAAAGAAGAAGCCTTCATACTGGGAAAGGTTCCCGAAATTGAACCACCATTGGTGCTATGCTAAACTGGTGTAAAACCTAGGCTCCTGCCTGTGCAGCTTCTGCGTCTCTTCTCAATCCGACATAAGTGTTTAATATAACGTTTTGACTTTGCACAGACGTGGCGAAGGAATCTCTGTATAGTTGCACCATCTCGCCAGTGACTTGTTCTTTGGTCTTTACACCTTCACAAATCTTTTTCAGCTCTTCCTCCATATTCTTCCTCAAGAACGGTTTAGTCAATGAGTTGTTCAAATTTATCTTCTCAAATCCCTCAACTAACCCCATTCCAAGCACCGTTGGAATTAAGAACTTCTTACCTTGTCTGGGTGTCGATTTAGTGATGTATTCACGGCTCAAAATCTTTTCAATGTGATCTGCAATTGTTGCATCGGTTCCTATACCATTGGCATCCATCAATGCAATAAGTTCAGTCTCCGTCATTAGACTTGGTGGCTGTGTCTGTCCCGCTTTAATCTCAGCACTGTGTAATTTGATCTCCTCATTGAGCTCAAATCTGGGGAGCTGTGTACTCGAAGTCCATTTTTGATATTTGTAGACCAACAAGAAGTTCTCTTCTAGCACTGTTAACCCACTAGCATTAAACTTTTCCTCTCCCCATGTCAGCTCCACTGAATTGGTCATACCTTTAGCATCTTCAGAACAAGTGGCTAAGAAATGACGGACTATGAACTCATAAACCTGCTTATGCTTCATGGTCAAATCTGGGCATTTTGTGAATAGCACTGGATGAATCGGTGGATGTGCCTCATCATCGTGCTTTCCAGCCCTCGGTTGACTGAACTTGTCACCATCTAGAAGACCCCTTGCGTATTCGCCCCATGATTCACTCGACGTCTGTTTCGATATGAGATCCTTTAGATCCATCTTTTTGGGGTATTTATCAGTCTCAGTTCTAGGGTATGAAATGAACCCTAACTGGTAGAGCTTCTCGGCACAATCCAAAGACTCTTTTGCACTCATCTTAAAGTACATCGAGCATGCCTTCTGCAACTGTACCGTTGTTAACGGTAACGGTTTCCATTTCGAAGTTGGTGAAGACTTGACGCTTGTAACAGTGGCGATATTGGACTTCATACACCGTTCATAGATAAGCACGGTGGCCAGTCTATCAAACAGCCTCGTTCGTTTCCATGCAAACTTTGTTGGCTTATCATCTCTTTTAACAGATATGTCAATGTGCCAAAAGGGTTCAGGCTTGAACCCCTTCACCCTTTTATAACGATCAACGACAAATCCCAATGTTGGGAACTGGCACGATCCATATGAGATCACATCCTTGTTGTCGTTCCTATACCTTTCGAATACGCCTGTTAGGAACCGGGTAAAGGCCGCACCTGTTCTCAAGTCCAGCTCCATTCGAGTCCTTACAGCGTCAATAGCCTTCGCATCGAGCCTGGTTGGCCTTCTCGCAGCTTGCAAGATATGGGATCGCTCCAAATGAGAAAACTGTGCTCTCCATGTGTTTTGCAAGGTCAGCGTCGCATTGCCCTTCCTCGCAGCCTGGAGGATTTCAAACCCGATGTACTCGCCCTCTCTATCACAATCAGTCCAGATCATCAACTGGTCGCATTGTTTACTCAACTGAGTGATGTTCTGAGCAACCTTTTTCTGGTCTGCAGAAGCCTTGTCCACTATGGGGGCCTCAAACAACCTTCCTGGGTTCACCTTGCCCCAGGAGAACTCATCAGAGAAGTCAACGCCGCACACATGGCCAGCAACAGCTGTCATAACAACATCACACACACCGTGGTTCGGGAATTCGAATTGGAATTCGTAGTTCTTGACGTACTTGTACGCCGAATCTCTCGTTCTGACGCGACCGCCTCCAAGGATCTGCGATACTGCCTTGGAGATCGAGTTCTTCTCGGCAACACACAGCACTTTCATGGCTTTTGCTGCTGTGAAGAGGTTGGTGAGGCATAAAGCGATGAGGTTGAAGTGTGCTTGTCTGTTTACTTTTCAGAAACACCCGGACACCACCTTCAACACATCTGGACACCCATAAACCCAGACACCTGGACACCTGGACATCACCTGTACGCGAAGAGAAGGCAAAGCGAGGCAAAAATCTCAAACCGAGAGGTTTATGTCCGCAAAGTTTTTCACTTCTGGTTTGGTGTTAAAGGCTGTTTTGTTTTCATCTCTGAAAGCACTCTCTTTTGTTCAATACAAGCACTTCACTTCAAACTGCCACTAGCCTTCTCTCACGTTGTGGGAAATGATTCTGTGCTGAAAGCGAAAACAAACCAAAAGGAGGCAACCAAAGAGACCTGATTCTCACCTTTGTATTATAAAGCAAACACACCATTGATAGAGACGGAACGACAGAGAGAGAGAGACATAGAGAGGGAGCAATTCGGTATACGCTGAGTGTGACAACGAGAAGAGCAAACAATGGTATCCCCTGAGATGGCTAGCATCGAAAAGTACAGGCAACAGCTCAATGTGCTGCTCGGTGAAGTTACGCCGGATGAGTCTCTCATCTGTGGGATCCTCAACTTTGTACGTGGACGGTTGATGCCACTTGTCATTAAAGATATCAACAATAGCGTGAAGAGCTTCGGCAACAATGAGATCACAACGGAACAGCAAGCCCAGGTTGATGTTGAATTGACTGCGGAATCGTTAGTTGAAAAAATGTGGGTGGAATTCTTCCATCCAGTACTGAGGTATTACCAAGCTCAACATCATCAGCTGAAAAATCAGGAATCCAAACATAGGAAGAAAACAGTGGAGCTCAGGAAAGTCAACGATAAGTTTTTGAAAGTGGCAAAGCTCTCAAGAGATTTCTTCTTCGATTTGATAAAGCAAGTCCTAGAACAGCACATGTTGGAATTCCAGGTGCCTCAAGCCGTTTACAAGTTCTTGCGACTCAAGACTGACCCCAATGCCATTGAGATTAGGAAATCTGACCAGCAATCCATCATCAAGATGCTATACGTTGTTCAATTCTCAATGCTCCAGATTGGTGCAACATCACGTTACAGATCATCGTTGTCCCAATATCTTAGCGAAAAGAATAAGGAAGACTATTCCAAGGCATTGGAGATGTGCCGATACGCAGAGTTGCTCATTCCAGCTATAGGTGAGGCACGTAATCAACTGGGATTGATTTACCAATCTCGTGACGACACTTTCAACATGGTTTATGAGTTTTTGAGATCGTCACTTGCAAGAATCCCTTCAAAATTCGGTGCCCTGAATTATAGGAAGATGATGGTTTATAACTCTGTGCTCGTGGAGAAATTGAACAAGACTATCATGGAGAATAACTGCACCGATAAGAATAGGAAAAGGTACATCTCTGTATATCTCCTTGCAATTTTGGGGTTCCATACACAACCTTCTTGGAAAGATGAAGATGGAATCGTCTTAGTCAATGGAATGGAAATTGACATTTTGGAAAAGAATGTGCTCAGCTATGTGGCACAGTACGCCTCTGAAAAGAGAGATCCATCTTTCTTCCTGGAACAGATTCTCATCATGCTCATCGGGTCCGTCTTCACAACATCGCCTAAAGAATCAATGACCTCTTTAACTTCGTTGTTGCGATTCACATTCAAGTACATTGTGACCTTGGAAACCGTCTTTATAGAACAGTGGTCGATCAACAGATCCAAATCGTATTCACTCTTACCGGTGTTTCGTATTGTCGTCTCATGGTTGAAGGCTCAGAAAGTTGCACTGGCATACTCACAAAAGGCTGTTGAGTTCATTCAAGCCTCTTGTAAATTATGCAATCTGGTACTGAAAGAATTTCCTGATGAATCATTTGACAAACGTCCAAAAAGGACACAGTACTTTGATGAGGATGTGGAAGTCAAAGAGTTTACACCATTGGGCCGTATGCTGTGGGATTTCGATGACGATGAAGAAATCTTTGATGATCCTTCCAAATTAATCGGTAGATTTGCTAAGCATGACCATGAAGAAGAAGCCAATTTGAGATTGATCTCTGTTGTGTCTCTTTTCAAGACTTTGTTAACCGCAAGAGAAGGTATTGATTATGATGAAACGGCAAACGAGTTAACAATTGATTTGTCAAAGATTGTTCGTAAGAAGGAGCCTAAACAACGCAGTGTTGCATTGACTCCTAAATCAACCAATAAGAAGAACAAGAAGACGAAAAAGTCTAAGGAGCATGAGAAGGATAATGTGGCGAAGGATAAAGAAAAGACGAACAAGAAGAACAAAAAGACAAGAAAGGACAAAGATAAGAAGTCCAACAATCCAGGTCAAAGAAAATCCAAACAAGGCACTGTTGAAGATAGTTCATCGGATGAAGAGGATTCCACTGAACTTGTCTATCATAGAAAGGATGATACCGTATCAGACAAGTTCAAACCATTGGAGAATGTAAGACAAACCGAACAGTTTGCCAAGCCAACGCAAATCATTGAAACTCACAATGACAATCAGAACCAGAGACAGATGGAGCACATGGTTGATTCTATCGTTGATAGTGTCAACATTGATTCTCCAGATGGCGATAATGATGACAATGATGACAGCAATGATGACGACTATGACACGAATGAAGATGAAACTGATGAACAATCTAAATCACAAGTTATTCAGCCATCACCTGCCATTCAAAATTCACAGCATTTACCTGTCTCACAGGCAACTCCACAACACTCACAAGCTTCATTGTTTCAACAGTACTCGCAATACTCACAGTACCCACAGTATTCTCAATACCGTGAACAACCACAACTGTCACATCCACATCAACCACAACTACAGCAGCAGCAACAGCAAGTCTCACATAACTTGTATGGAAGCATGTGGTCTGCAAGTAATGCGCCAATGCCATATAACTACCCATACATAGCATCTCAACAGTTTCAGCAAGCTCAACAGCATCAACAGCAGTATCAACAACAGGCACAGTACTCATTATACAACCAGATACCACAACAATCCACGATACAAGTTCCATCATCGTATCCATATAACCAACAAATCGCACAGCAACATAATCCACAGCAACAGCAACAAGAGGTGTACGGTTATCCATACTATGGGAATGTGAATATGACTCAAAATACCCATAGCTCTTTCCAGCAGCAGTGAAACATCTCAATGAGTATATATCATACTTGTTAAAATATCTGTTTCTATGACAAGAGGTTTGCCTTTTTTTATCACTGACAAAAGAAAACTGTAGCTCTCTATGTATAGCAATGTATTATATAAGCTCTGATTGTATACGTGGTGATAGTGCAGTTCTGAGGGTATATCACAGTTTTACTTTCTTGATGCCTATCTTCTTCTTTAAAGCTGTCTTCTTCTTTATGGCATCAAGTTTCTCCCTCTGGCTCTTTTGATTATCCATGAAAACTGGCTTTTCAACGCTATATCCATCACAAGTGAGCCCCAATTTGACGCATTGTGCACAACTTGGTTTCTCCTCTGAGCATTTCTTCTTGCGGATACGACAAGTCCAGCATCCATTCTTTGAGCGTGCAAGTATGGTAGTTTTGAACTGTCGATGGCGCGCCTGTGTTTTGATCGCTGAAGGGTTCCTTTGATAGAAATTATGTGGTAGCTGTTGTTTATCTGCTCTGTAATTCTTTGCCGGTGCATTTGAACATTCTGGTGAGAAAGCTGTAGTTTCTTTACAATTACGAGAATAATCCACCATTTTGCCCTTGCGTAACCTTCTCGAACTATGCGGACTTGGTGGTAATATTGGGGTCAGAGTCTTAAACGGGTTAGGTGGTGTTGGAGACGAGCTCATCAATGGCAAGTCCACCAGACCTGCTTGCCTTCTAATGGTAGCTTGATGGTCACGCTGAGTGCCTCTTTCAAGTCCAAAGACGTTCAGTGAGCTCAGAGGCGGTAGAGAGTGGTGTTCAAAAGAGTTCAAATCAGAATTGACCGCATCGGCCCGGTCGTTCGGAGGGTCAGATGGTTGGAATGGCGAGTTATTTACCATCTCTTCCAAGAAGAAATCTATTCTGGGTTCGGGGAATTCCATATGGAACTCACTTGAGTCCTCAATCATAGGTGGTGTTGAACGCAAGAAGATTCTCCTCTCCTCATCCTTGGTTAAAACATCACCCCTACCACCGCTCGTGGCACCCTCGTCATAGCAATGCTTATAGATCTCCATGTCGAACGGTGTCATTGTCGTATCCATGGACGTGTGAGCCTTGGAAGAGTCAAACATACCATCAAAATCAGTATGCGTATAGTTATTTGACCCGGACGACCACTCGGTAGCAGCGGCAGCGTCTATCAAGTCGTTGATAGACAAGTGCTTCCTCTCCTGCACTTGTTGATGGAGTTGCTCCTCTTCATTGTCAGCGGACCCTCCGCTGGTTAAAACCATGGCGGTTAACCTCAGCGGCATCACAGTGGAAGCTGCCAATGCGTTGCAGGTGGAGTTTGCACGCTCTGGTGACAGCGTTGGCGTGTTTGAAGGAGCATTGTCAACGGTTTCCATCTTTATCCTTCAACTGCTAAGATCAACAGTGGTACTGTTACCTTGGCGGCAAAGGGAGAGATCTGATTGGTTACAACAAGTAAACAATGGGAAACACCACAAAATCAACACTTCCATTTAAGCTTTTTTGGTGTCATTCCAAATCGGGAAACCCATTGCATGCATGCTTATGTAAACATGCATGAACATGTGGTGTGCGGATGTCTTTGTTTGCCGGCCGTTAGGGGCAACACAGGGTATATACGCTTTTCCTCCCTCGCTCGTCGAAGCTGGTGCGGTGTGGAGCCATAGGCATTTGCTGATTTTGATCACATTCTTGATACTTTCCCCTTCATATATAAAGGTTTTGTTGTTGTTCGAGCCATGGAAGAAGCAATTGAGCTCGACTCGCGTTATAAGACTCTCAAAGAGGAGTTTTCCGTTCCGACATTTGGCTCGTTTGGCATCCCTGGTGACGCTGATACGAAGACGACGTATCTATGTGGTAACTCGCTTGGATTGATGCCATTGGCCATTAGAAGGGCTATCAACGATGAGTTGGACGCATGGGGGGAGAGGGCCGTTGACTCGCACTTCCGTCACCCTGGTTTGGATGACGGGAAGACCAATTGGATGGACATTGACCTGCCAGTGATACCTTTGATCAAGGACATTGTTGGTGCACAGGAGGACGAGGTTGCGATTATGGGGTCCTTAACTGCCAATCTGAACGCTTTGATGGTGGCCTTCTACAAGCCACAGGGCAAGAGAACAAAGATCTTGTTCGAGAAGGGCTCTTTCCCCTCAGATTACTATGCCATTTTCAACCAGTTGAGACTGAACTCCCTGGACCCACAGACTGATATGATTCAAATGGAGCCACGCAAAGGCGAGTATACGCTGCGTACCCAGGATATCATCTCCCAGATTGAGTCCCACAGTGAGACTTTGGCGTTGGTGTTATTACCGGGCATCCAATACTACACAGGACAGCTCTTCGACATTGAAGTCATCACCAGAGTTGCCAAGTCGCACGGTATCATAATCGGGTGGGACTTGGCTCACGCAGTGGGCAATGTGCCATTGAAATTGCACGATTGGGGTGTCGATTTCGCCGTATGGTGTTCCTACAAGTACCTTAACAGTGGACCAGGTGCAATCTCTGGAATATTCGTCCACAGCTCTCATGGAACCAATGAGGAGGACAAGTACATGCCCCGTCTTGCCGGATGGTGGGGTAATAACGCCTCAACACGCTTCAAGATGATGGAATTCTTCGACCCAATCCAAGGAGCACTGGGATTCAGACAGAGCAACCCAAGTGTGATCGACGTTGTCAGCGTCCATGCCTCTTTAAAGCTATTCCAAGAGTACGGTGGCATTGGAAAACTACGTGAGAAGAGCGTGGCATTGACAAGATACCTCGAAACCTTGCTAAAGGACTCACCATACTTCAACAACACTGAATACGGGTTCAAGATCCTAACACCTGATGATCCTGAGGACCGTGGTGCTCAGCTATCCTTGCTTTTCTTCCCAAGAACAACAGACTCCACCCCCGGCATCATGGACGACATACATCAATTCATGACACACAGAGGTGTTATCTGTGATGAACGTAGACCTGATGTCATACGTATCGCTCCTGTTCCACTGTACAACACTTTCCAGGACGTGTTCCACGCTGTTGAGGTCTTAAACTCGGCATTCGACACAAAATCACCAAAGAGCTCTTAGTGGAAATCGTATATATACATGTATATACTGGCCTGTGTCTGAATAAACATCTCTTGACTGTTGAGCATCTGGTTGGATAACTCGTGTTCTCACGGCTATGCTGGCTCCAAACAACCATTGTCCCTCGCCTCTTGAGTCTCCGTGGGAGAGCTTCAGCACTACAACCTCCCTGTCGCAAGGGTTGGCATCAGGTGCCTATAAGTTGATGAGCACCTCACTTTTGAAGTGCTCTGGCACCTCTACGTCGTCCATTCCAACGTCTATGGGTCTTTCACCAAGAGACGTTACTGGTGAATTGGAAAGGACCATCTCTACGAACTTTGATAAAGTTGAAAAGATGAGGTTGAAGGCCGTCAAAGAGCTTCATAAGCAGCAGCATGCCTGTGCGAAGCTTATGGAGAGAGACTCGTCGTCGCATGTGGACTCCAAGACGAACTGGGAGTACTACAACATCGAACTAGAGCTATCCGAGGTGAAGTTGATGTTATACGATGCAACCATCTTGTTGAAAGAGGACTACTGCAATGTCATCCAGCACGTGAAGCTCATTGAAGACCCTTACAACACAAGGGGAGAATTGGAGGCACTACAAGCTCAATTTGATGCTCTCCTTTTGAAACTTGACGATTCTTTGAAGAAAGTTCTCTATTTGACCATGCAAAGAGATATGCTTGTGCAGTCCAAAGAGAGACTAAGTTTATCATGGAGAGAGTGGTTCAGGTATAAGAGAGCGTTGAAAAGCCATAAGCATTCAACTACACAGCATTCACGTCAAAGCACTTAGATGAGTACGGAGAGTGGAAAAGAATTATAATTAAGAAGGGGAAGCGAACGAATTAACCATTAGCAAGTGTGTACCTATTTTGTATAGTGTTGCAATATGTTTCATAGCGTGGTATTGTCATGATGTAGCAACAGCCTCCCTCCATTCCAACTTTGGGTTGCTGGATATGATAAATGACTTTTATTAAGACTTTGGAATAGAGAAGACGTCAAAAATGCAGAAAACAAATACAAGAGTGTTCTTCCTTCCCTCCTGTTAACTGTGGGAGCATGAAAGCAATCAGTGGTATGGATCAAAGAATCTCTGGATTCTGTCAAAGCCTCTAAACACCCTCATCCCCATGGTTGTACCATGTGTGAAATCATTCTCCCTTCTGGCCTTGAGGAACTTCAACTCTTGATGTCTGATGTAGGGCCAAATGGCACCAAATGAGATAAGAGCATAACAACATCCTATGAGCAAATCGATTCTGAAATGGTGATCCAGGTACATAGTTGCCCACCATTGGACGCATACAAAGCCAATGGCAAGGATTCTTAGAGCGATGGAGTTGGCAAAATACCATACAAAGATGCAAACTTGAACAGCCATTGCACTGTGCAACGATGGCACAGCACCAAACACAATTGGAGACTTGTGGAATCCCTTTGAATGCAGGTGTGTACCCAGGGCAACATCGACTCTTGTCAGTCCAGCAGCGTAACCTGGCATATCGTAGTTGGCCTCGGCTTCAGGACCATGCATGTGAATAAACCACGGTGGTGCTGTTGGAAACAGCATATGCGTACAGACACCAGCGATGTTTTGCAATCCCAGAGCAATTGAGAAGCACTTCAGAGCACCAGGCAAATGGAACACGTAAAGCCATACAGCAGTCAAAATTGGGAAGGTGATATGAGCCAACACGTAGAACAACCACGCCGTCAGGTCCTTAGGCACCGTGAGAGGTGTTGCAAACCAGTGTGCAGTGTTCAGTACGGGCCATATGAGACATAGAAGTAGAGGAGTGAGGTACAAAGCATGTGTTTTGGCCTTCGGTATCATGCCATGGGACAATCTGTAGCCCAAGTCCTCGACGATATCGTCCGAGGAGTCGTCTCCACTAGTGGAGGACCCGGAATCGGACCTTGAGTCCGAGTCCATCAACTGTATCGAGTCGAACCCACCTTCCAAATCCTTCTGCGGAGGTTGTGTCAGATAGACAGACTTGTTCTTGACAATATGATACCAGATAAACGTGACCACAACCATTAGCACGGCCCACGCAGGGAACCACCAGGGGGAGAACACCGTGGAATCGGTATAATATGCCCATCCAACGTGGATTTTGGGACGCCATTCGTTTGGTACAACGCCAGCGTTCTTGAACATAAAGAGCCATATGAACACGGGAGAAAAGTTCACGGCGAACCTGAGAACGAGCTTGTACAACGGTCTGCCATTGAGAGCTGAGGACCAAAGCCTTTGGATAACCTGGAAGAGTATGTTGATCGGGTTCTCCATGTTACTTTGATATGTGCTTCGGGATCAAAAGTAGTAGTTGTTGTTGTTTTTTCCGTTAGGCTATCTGTCCCGAATGTCCTTCTTTGTGTCTTGCGATGTCTGAGTGTATTGTCTTAATGCTGCAAACGGTCCGGTTTAATGATTAATCAACGAAGGATAATGAGTCGATGACAAGAATCAGCTCTGTTTCAAGTATCAAAGGACAAAACAGTTAAAAGAAGCAAGGAGAAAGAGTCTATTCTGAATTTTTTCTTTCCCTCTCTCTGTCTCTCTCTTTGATGCTCAAGGACAAAATTAGCTACAAGGAGAGACAAAAAAAAGAACGGGAAAAAATAAACTGCACAGCGCAGCAGCAGAAAACCTTCGGCTTATATCCTAGAAATTTGTGTTTTGGTTTTTTGCGTATACTAAGCCGCGCGTATCTGTCTTGTGGTGCCCTGGAGTCGCGATAAGTTTACATATAAGCCAGTAAGCTCAGCTGTGGACATATGCGTGGTGATGTACGCTCAGCCATGGGTTGCCAGTGTCCATTTTGTCTTTCCTTTGCTAGCTTGTCCCAACTTCTTGTCCAAGAGATCACGACGGTAAAACTTATACTTCGACGGGCTGAAAATCTCAAGCGTTTTGTTTCACTTCCATGGTGACAGAAAGCAGAGCCCGTTGGAGAAGGAATAAGGATTTGTGTGTGCTATTGTTGGCGGCATGAAAGACCAACCTCAATTAGTTGTCCAATGATGATCAACCCCTCAAGAGACATGAACTTTGTAACTGGCTTGCTGGACATTAGCCATGATGCTTATTTTTTGGTCTTTTCCTCTGCCGGGCTGTGCTCCTACTTTTGTGTCACACGCCTCCATATGGGCTTATACAGGGGTTTTGTTTTTTTTCGCACTCGACAGTGTTTTTCAGTGACGCGGATTTTGGTGAAGAAATTTGAGGGTCTCTACTATGCGCCTTACAACTCAGCCACGATTGAAGACAAGCTGTGAATTAATCATAATGCTCACTGATCACATTTGCTCACTATGCTGGAACTATCCTTGCCCACACTACAAATGTCTGAGCTCCAGCATTGATATAAATCGTCCGACTGAGGCGAAAAGTGTAGTCATGGGTTGCCTTGTTGACGATGACACGATTTTCTCAGTTAAGCCTCGGTTAGTTTTCTGGGGATTCTATAACCAGTTCCAGCCCGAGTGTCGTTATCATCTGTCGGTGCAGGGATTCCACATGGGAAGTGTGGAGCAGAAAGGCTCATTTCCAGGATTGTTGTGTAAGCATAGACGGAACAGGGTCCTTGCAAGGTAAAGTCTCTTGCAAAACATCACTTGTGTTATTTAGCAAAAACGCTGCTGGCGCAGAGAGTAAACAACTCGCCCACCCTCTCTCAACTCAAAAATGTCCCATTAAGATTTCATCTATACGCATACCTTTGGCGTGTCTGTCCTGCGTGTTTACACAGCTGCCCAAATGTCTCTGTTGTGTTTACCATAAGCATGCATTATCAGAACCAAGAGACAGGCGAAATGGAATGAGTTCGAAAAGGGGCACATGAAGCACGAGTTACTGATGATCCTTTTATGGTGCGATGTCCGACCCCATTCAACAAAGTTTTCACTCTTTGCATTAAAACATGTCTCTCTTCTTATGACTAGCCCCTTAGTGGTGACTTGGTGTATTTGCCATATGGGTTCGAGAGTCGAGGCTCGGGATGATTGGTGTCTGTCTGATGAAAACCTGCCAAATATTTGTAGCTAAACCAATTATCAAAATCTTGTCGTTAGACGGTGTACCTGGTAAACGTCTTGGAATCTCATGCGTCACTTAGTTCTATAGTTATGGTCCCTCAGACGCCTGCCCAAACTCAAAAATGGTAGCTATCGGGACATTTTTGCTCGGTGAAATCTTCGGGTAGCTATTGGAATTTCACTACTTTGTTGTTGTTGTTTTTTTTTTCAAGTTGCTCAGCCCGGGGACATATAAGCACCCCGACACAGATGGCGTTCATGCTCCAAGGGGCAGGAGGAAAGGGCTTTCGACGTTCTGCTGAAAACTGATTGGATCACACTTAAAAAGAGGAAGTGATTGACC